>NW_017715473.1:0-46574 GCF_001865875.1 Lupinus angustifolius
TGCCTCCAGAGAACTCTGCAATTCTTCAATTTTAAAGGATTCTAGGTCCTTTGATTCTTCTATAGCTACAACAACATGATCAAATTTAGAGGTTAGTGTTCTCAACACCTTCTCAACCACTAGTTGATCCCTTATAGCTTCACCACATCCCTTCATCAGGTTGGACAAGGACCTGATTTTGGTGAAATATTCTGCTATAGATTCACCCTCCTTCATTTGTAGCAATTCGTACTCCCTTCTAAGAGTTTGTAATCTCACCTTCTTCACCTTCTCAGCACCTGCATAGCTTTTCTCTAAAGCATCCCAGGCTTCCTTAGCAGTTTTGGCACTGGAAATTTTTTCAAAATTTGATTCATCCACGCACTGATGAATCATAAACAGTGCCTTGCAATCTTTCTTCTTGGAATCTCTATTAAGAGATCTCTGAGCTTCTGTAGCTACCTCTTCAACAATTTGATACCCATGTTCAACTACCTCAAGCACCTCCTGGTAACCAAATAGTACCCTCATCTGGATTTGCCATCTTTCATAGTTCTTTCCATCAAGAACTGGTAGAGACATGTTGAATCCGCTATTGTTGGTCATGATGCCTTCTGCACAGCTTTTAGGATTGAAGAACACAGCTCTAGATACCACTGTTGCAACTGGAAATTGGAAAACAGAAGAAAGAAAGAAGAAACAGAACACGGTTCTGTGTATTGCAGAAAGAAAAGAAAGAAAGCAGAAGAATTGGAGTGTTTGTGAAGAAGGGAATTCAATGAATAACATCTGAATCTTATTGAATGATTTGTACAAGCAAGGCAAAGCAATTTATACACATTACTAAAAATAGCAAAACAGAATTAACTACCAACAGAATTAACTAACCAAACTTTCTAATTTTAGTAAGTTTGCATATTAAGAAACTGAATTATTACAACACATTTGAAAAGATATTGTTCAAGTCTTTCGGTAATTCTTATTCACTATATATATAGTGCTTTGACAAATTTGAGAAGAGAATGATCATATAATCCAAAAAATACCATTATGTTGCATCTTTTCAACACAACATAGTTAGAACCAATAAAACTAGACATTATAATATATCCATCCGCATTTGTATTTGTGTTTAGATAACAATACAACCTTCATGAATTTACTCCATAAATGATAGTTTCCACCATCCAATTGTGGTGATAAAAGATTTGCTTCTAGATTTTCTCCAAGATGGAGATAGTAAGCACTTGAAGAATTTTTGAATCATTTTAAAGAGAAAAGTATGGTGGATTGACATGTTAATCATCAGAATATATCATTTCATTGAATTTCACAAATGAACTATTTAGATGGATGAAAAACAAACCTCAAATGATGTAATTTGATTGGAATTCTCATCCAAAGAAGGAATTCCAGATCTCCAATTGAATATGGATGGAAGAGGAGAAGCTCTGCGATAGTGTTTGCAGATAAAGAAGAGAGGAAGAAGTTATGCAGCAGAGCTCTCAATTGATCTCAAATTGAGAATTCTGGTACCACATTATAAAAATGGAATGATTTTATGAAACAATATATTTATACAAGATGTTTACTTGAAATGCATGTTTCCAAGGAAGTTAGTTAACTTAACATAAATGGATAGGGTGCAAAAATGTAAGGGTATGTTTGTGAATTGGATATTGAAGGGGAATGAATGAAAATGGAAAGTTTGTGAATTGGATATTGAAGGGGAATGAATGAAAAGGAATTGGATACACCTGTGAAATGACTTCAAAATCTTCCATTTCCCTCCAAAATCTAACTCGCAAACAAACCCTAAGAAGCTTATACAATTGTCTGAAATGTTATAGTTTTGGATATTTTTTAAATCACTCTTAATTAAAACCTTGTTTGAGCCTAAGTTAATGACATCTGCCCTTTGGTTTCCTTCACGGTTAGCAATCTTTATTAATCAAACACAGGAGCTAGATTTTTCAGTGTTGCAAGAAAAGGAACATGGTGTTCCATGAGAGGAGGATAAATCTAATTCTAGCTAGGGCTGCTAGGTTCGACTTGCCTCCCATTGTGAAAGTTGAGAAAACGCACTAATTGAATGAAGAAGAGAGAATAGTGATGAGTTTGAAATTATGTTAATTTGCATTGCATTTAACTTATATTTTAAGATATAATTACGACTTTAGGATTTTTTTTTAACTTTTATTTCTTTTTGTTCGGGTTCAGTAGGTGTTTTTGGCTATGTTGTGCAATTTGAATGAAGTGAAGCCAAAAAGAGTAGAGATTTAGTGTAAGAAGATGGAATTTGATATTGAGGCTATGCGAAGACCAATTGAAGGGTCAAAAGAAGTCGCCTTAGAGCCTGTATTGAATAAAATCGACATGAAGTGAAGGCGCCACATACACCCATGACCATGGATAACATATTTTATTCCTATTTTTAGATTTGTTTTGTTGGGTTTAGCCCAATAGTTTGTAATTATGATAAATGAAGGTTCTCCTTCAAACACTTTACACTTTACATTATAATTCTCTAATTTAGATTTTGATATTCTCTTCTCCATCATGAGTCATGAGTGAGTAATTTCATTTGTTTCTAGGATTGAGGCTATGCCCTTATATATTTAATAAACACTTGTTCTTACTTCTATTTCATTGAGTGTTGTGATTTGAATCGTTAAACTGAGTTTTATTCGTGTGGGTTGTCTGACCAACAAATTACACATCTTAAATACATTGGGGAAGGACCGAAAGGTGAACCCAACTATCTGATCATTCAGTTATTCAAACTAGAATCCTAATTTACGATAGTAGTCTTAGGATTTTCGGGGTCTCTGGAATTCACCTTAGGTTGCTACAAAGCGATTAGATAGAAAGATTCAAGTAAATGATTCAATTGACGATCGTACCACGAGAGTAGGTGTGCCTTCAATTGAGTACATGTGTTGGAGCTCAAGAGAGGATGACACATATCAAAGAGTAATTCACCCTCAAATGAGCAAAACACGGATTTATGAGGTAATTGCGGTAACCCTTATCCCGAAAACTATTCCTAAATTAGATTTTAATCACTTTTAATATTTTCATAATTATTGTTGTCAATTGGTAAATTGTCCTAAATTTAATTTTATTCCTTATTTGAGTTAAGTATAAATTAATTGTTATAATTAAAGGAATTTTTGCAGTCCTCGTGGGATCGATATTTTGTTATTTAACAACATAATCATACACTTGAGATTTGTCCTATCAAATAGATAGAGAAAATTGTTTGCTATGATTGTATATTGATTGTTTTATTATAATTTGTGAACACTCAATCTTATTCGACCTATTTATAAAAAATACAAAAATTTTAAAATAACAAAATTTTTTTAATGAAAAAAGAGCATTTTTAGATGTTTTAAAATCAATTTCATCTTCAACTCTTAATCAATGATTAAATAATTACTAACGGTTTTATTCTAATGTTTAATTGTTAGTTTCTCTTAAATAATATAATTAGCAGTTTTATTTTATTTAAGTAATTCAGTTTGTAAAAATTAATGGAGTAAAAGAACCATTATGCTTTTTCATTATAATTTGTGGTTATAAGATTGAAAAGTCAAAAACGTAAAAAGGCAAGCAATTATCATCTTCATCTTCATATATTAAGCTACAGTATGTATGACAAAGGAGAAAAAGATTAGAATGAAAAAAAAAAGTTTAGAGGTTAAGGGAGAAGGGGTAACGTAGAAAAAAAAGAAAGAAGAGAATTTGATATGAAATGTTGATAACAGATACAATAAAGAGAGAACAAGGTGGAAATGTATTCACAATCATGAATTTTCATTCTTTTCTTCTATAAAAAACTTCAGTGTTCAGCTATGATACCTAATCACGATCACTTGTTTTCAATGGCGACTCATTCTTCATCCTAAGCCAATTATATTTTAACATATAAATAAAATGAAATTTAAAATAAATAATAATATGAAAATGGTGACATGAAGTGAGACACCATTTAGGACAAGGATCATCATCCTTCATTGCTATCAACCTTTAGTACTCCTTACCAAACGAAAATATCCCATCCCCATAAGTAGACTTTGTGAAACTCATTTGAGGCCAAAAAAATGTAGAAGTTGTTAATTTTATGTGTTCCTCACCTTCACTCTTATACCACTAATTTACACCATCTCTATTGTGATCTACCCACAAAACCTGATACCCACTCATCCTCCCATGATTCTGTTCTCTCTCTCTCTTGAAATTCTATTCTTCTTGTTTGCTCTCTACCGTGGCTTTGACCCATTTCAACACATCCCATTTATATCAATTTCATTTCCATTCCTCCGTTACCTTGTCCCATGCTTCATTCTCTCTAGAACCATGAACATCTTGAGAGTCTTGGGTAATATGACCCATCTTCTCCACATTCTCCTTTTACTCCTCAAAACCTATGCCACTAAATCATGCTTAGGGATTTCTCTGAAAACGCAAGAGCTATATGTGTTGGTACTTCCCACTGTTGATTAATATGACTTAGAATTCATTAGGAATATTCATCAGGTAATAAGAAAGACTGTCCATTAGGTAATAAAGAGGAGTATTCATTAGGTAATAAGAAGTATTCATTAGGAAATAAAGAATCAATATGGTTGTTAGGAATATTTCATCAACAATATTAGAGCACTTATATGACTCATTATGCTATTTATGTAGGAATTTATTTTGCTGCATCAGTTTTATTTTCCATGGTGTATAAATCATGTGTCTTGTTGATGAATAAGATTATGCCTTCTACATAACACATTTTCTCTCTACACTTTTGTTTGCTACATAACCAACAAAGTGGTATCTAAAGCTATATCTTGAGGGATCTGTGAGGAAAAACACAAACCAAAGCACTTTCTCTATTACCTTCTATTGCCTAAAATTGTAAAAATGAATTCAGAAGTAGTGTCTACTGCATTTTCACCTCCAATGTTTACTGGAAAGAATTATCATGTATGCAATGTTAGAATGAAAGCTTTCTTGGACGCTAATGATCTGTGGGATGCAATTGAACAAGATTATGTCATTCTAACTCTTCCACACAATCCAACTGTTGCACAAATTAAAAATGAGAAGGAGATGAAGCAAAGAAAGTCCAAAGTAAGAATATGTCTATATGCAGTTGTTTCACCCACCATTTTTAACAGAATAATGACACTGAAAACAACTTGCGAAATCTGGAATTTTTTGAAGCAAGAATATGAGGGAGATGAAAGGGTCAAAGGGATGCAAGTGATGAATTTGATCCGAGAATTCGAGATGCAAAAGATGAAAGATTCAGAAACAATCAAGGAGTACTCTGATAGACTTATAGCCATTGCCAACAATGTAAGACTTCTTGGTACTGAATTTTCTGATTCTAGAATAGTTCAAAAGATTCTAGTTATACTTCCTGAAAAATATGAAGCTGCAATTTCATCTAAGGATATGTTAAACATCATATTGACAGAAGTGTTGAATGCATTACAGACACAAGAACAAAGGAGGCTTATGAGGCAAGAAGGATCAGTGCAAGTGTTTTCCAAACCAAATTACAAAACAACAATGGTTGGAATGACAAAAGAATGAGGCAAAATAACAACTACAAAACTGCAGGTTCTACAAACAACAAATATAATAACCAAAGTAGCAATAATGAAGTCTTTCCACCTTGTTCCTATTGCAAAAAAACTAATCATTCACAAAACAGATGTTGGTGGAAACATGATGCAAGAGGTTATAAGTATGGCTAGGGGCACATGGAAAAATATGCAAGTTTCAACAACAACAAGGAGAAGCTAAGGTTGTTGATGATCAACCAAAAGAAGAGCAATTATTCGGTGTATCATGCTTTGATGCTAACAGTTCTACAGAAAGTTAGCTCATTGATATGATTGTACAAACCACATGACTTATGATCGAGAGCTCTTCAAAAAGCTTGATAAAACTTTTATTTCCAAAGTCAGAATTGGAAATGGGGCATATATTGAAACAAAAGGCAAAGGAATAGTTGAAATTAAAAGTTACACAGGTTTGAAATTAATTCATGATGTCTTATATGTTCATGAAATTAATCAAAATGTGTTAAGTGTTCCTCAGTTGATGGAGAAAGACTATAAGGTTTTGTTTGAAGACAAAAACTGCATGATTACATATTCATAAGGCAAAGAGGTGTTCAAAGTTCAAATGAAAGACAAAAGTTTTGTCTTGGATTTGATTAAAGATAAGCAAGTTGCAATACACAAGGAAGGCACAGAAACAAAGTCTACTACATGCATTGCCTACCGATATTAGAAGCAAACACAACTTCTTTTTCCGCAAAAAAGGACATGGAAGGCTACACAAAAGCTGCAAATGATACACACAAATGTTGGAGGACCTATGAATACATCATCAGATGTTGGAGGATATGAAGAAGCTGCAACTGACCAAAAATTGATAGATGCAATGAATGATGAGCTCATGATGATTGAAAAATCGAGACATGTGAGTTGATAGAGATGCCTAAAGACAAGAAGGGTATATGAGTCAAATGGACTTACATAACTTGAAATTTACAACTCCTGAGTCAAGGAGGAGTGTTGATTAATATGACTCAGAATCTGTTAGGAATATTCATTAGGCAATAAGGAGGAGTATTCATGAGACAATATGGAGGAATATTCATTAGGCAATAATGAGTATTCATTAGGAAATAAATAATCAATATGGCTGTTAGGAATATTTCACCAACAATGTTAGAGTACTTATATGACTCATTATGTTATTAATGTAGGAATTTATTTTTCTGCATCAGTTTTCTTTTCCATGATGTATAAATCATGTGTCTTGTTGATGAATAAGATTATGCCTTCTACATAAAATATTTCCTATCTGCACTTTTGTTTGCTACATAACCAACACTGACACAATATTTCAATTTGTTCATGGATTTCATCATCGTCTATAGCACCGTAATGAAGGTGGTATTCATAGTGAGCTCTTTGGCCATTGTGTTGTGTAAGACTGACAATGAACCGAACCAACTCGGTATTTATTCCAAACTCGATTCGTTATTTAGTTCGATAAACTTCGTTCATGAACCATATGAATCAAATTTGAGCTAGAAATTGAGCTCGTTAAATAAACGAGCCGAATTTTAGTTGGATATAGTTCAACTCGTTAGGTTTATGAGTTGACTCGATTATATATATATATATACATTTATATATAAAAACTAATTTTTATGTTTATTATCATTAATGCATTTTTTTATATATTTATATATAAACCTATTGCAATATTTTTAAAAATTAATTAATTATTTTAGTTGTCAAAATGAACCAATTCAAATTGAGCCGAACAATTTACGAACTTTAACTGAACTGAACTCGAGCTAAAAAAATATCTCGTATCAAATTCGAGTTGAGTTTCGAACCAAATCAATCATGATCAAGCTGAACCGAATTGAGCTCTAGTTCGACTCGTTTTCAGCGTTGGTGTTGGGTATGTGTGACCACTATGTCATTAAGAGAAGCTAAGATAAGGAATTAAAAAATTTCAACCATTATTTTTATGTTCTAGCCACTGTTGCTATCGCACTTGTATTGAATGAGAAGTTCACTCTCAAGAGATCTTATGGACATTTTATCTTTATCACTATGTGGCTTCCTTGCGCCTCTCTTTGATGATAGCATTGCTATTGGAATCCCTATAGCAATGGAGCATGAGATTTCATTTATGTGTGCAGCTGGAAACAATGAACCAACAACAATATTTTTAGCAAATGAAGCTCCTTGGATTAACACTATTGGTGCAAGCACACTAGATAGAAAATTCCCAGCCGTAGTTCACGTGGGAAATGAAAATATTCTCTATGGAGAATCTATATATCCAATTAATATTGAGAACAAAACTACCTCATTTTACATATTTTACACATTTAATATACGTTGAATTGTTTTTCAACATGTGTTTATTAGTTTGTTAGCCAGTTAGTTAACTAGTTAGTTTACACTATAAATAAGGCTTTTTTATGCCTTGATAATTTCAATGACAAATATTCACAAATTTCATTTTACGCTTATGCATTATTTTCGCAATAATTAATAACCTAATGAGCCTTGACTAGAAGAATTTGGACTTATATATATTTGGAGCTTGCTGTGCTATAATGGTGTTCATATCTACATTTGGCCATTTTCTGGGAAATGGAATATATACTTAAATTGTTTGGTATTGTTCCCCTTCCTGCGTGTACCAAGCCACCCCCTGGTCACATTCATCAATTGTATTGTCCGAGACATTGCAACAAGAATTAGTGGACGGCAAGAGATATGGTAGCACTTGGCGGTAATTCAAAAAAATAGCCAGTGAGTGTGCATTTGCAACTTGCTAGAGACACCACTCTTGATGTTTGGCTTGGGAGGCATCAACACAAGGCTTTTATAGAAAAATACTTCATCCACGAGCAACCTGATAACACCAACAGAGGGATCATCCCAAGAAGAGATAGAGAAAAGAGAGAATGACACATGAACAAAAAGGAGAAAGGAAAGTGTTCATAGGATAGGGAACTTGAACTCAGGTTTGATCCATATGCCTTCTTGTGTCCAGAGAGGTTGGAGCTATATTTTTTCCACCTTTATTTTAGCTAAAGTTGTCTACCATCAAGTTTATTACTCTTTCCCTTACGTATTATATATGTTTATTGTTGTTAGTAATGTTAATGATAATTTTAATAGGAAACAAAAGCTAACATAAATAAATATAAGAATAAAGTATCTCCTTATACCATATGATAACTTATCTCCTTAAATCTACTAATTGTTTGACATGTATCTTCTTTATCTCACCCCTTGAAGTTTTCATTTAAAGTATATTATAAAAATAAAAATAATACGTATGTCAAACAATAAGTAAATTTAAGGAGATAAGTTATCTGGTGTAAGGAGATATTTTATTCTCAATAAATATATGTATATAACAATATTTGAATAAAAGCTAATGAATGATTAAACTATGTTATCACCTAAATGAATGTTATGGAATTTTATAGTCATGGTATAAGTCGTCTCTAACTTCTATGAAAATGGGAAGAATGTCTACGACCAACACTGTCTCTATGCTATTAATTCCATATAAACAATAATTAGAAACTATTTTAGCACTTAAATGAATTTTATGGAATTTTTATAGTAAGGTCATGCCTCGAGTCGTCTCCAACTTCTTCGAAAATTGGAAGAATGTCTACGACCAACACTGTCTCTAAGCTATTAATATTATATAAACAATAATTTGAAATTATTTTAGCACCTAAATGAATTTTATGGAATTTTTATAGTAATGTCATAGTTCGAGTAGTCTCTAACTTCTTTGAAAATGGGGAGAAGGTCTACGACCAACACCATATCTAAGTTATTAGTTCCATTAAATTAAAACAATCATATACTATAAATATTTCAAAATCCATAGAATCAACTCCACCAAATCTATCAATACCAAATCGATATTTTCAAATTAACACAAATCAACCGAACTAACTAAACATTTTCAAACTAGAACTACATAGTCTTGATTTCCCTATTGCACCTAGGGATACGTAGGAGCAAGATGAACTCTTGTAGACACAAAAATAAAAAATAAAATATTTTGCTTTACTAATCAATAATTAATTTTTTAGGGCATACAAGTCCATGTAGTTAGCAAGAGTGTCATTTTAATACGGACGGTGTGCTAATATCTTCTCCGATCTGTAATCGACTCCCGAGCTCAGAATCTATGTTTAAAGACCATGCTATCCAAAGTGGGCATAAAAGAGAGTTTTCTATGTTTTGAACCGCGTCTTCCTAAGTTGTAGAGCCGGTCATCTAAGTGAAAGTTGTGTTATAACATGATTCAAGGCAAGGAAAGGAGTTTTATACAAGTGATTGATCGTAATAGAGCTATCAACTAAAATGAATATCTTCACTCACAAACTAATCAATCAACTTTCTAATGATAGAAGCCGCTTCTTAGCCATGCAACCTAATAATACTATATGTTAACTAACTATGGTTAAATACAATGAGTATCAATCAAGTGCCATGAGTGTTGCCTAGCTTAATGTGGCCATGAACAGCTCCATTGTTGAAAAATATTTCCCAAAATGTTAGAAACATCATGCAAAATCATCAGCACGATGTGGAAGGGTGTACAATCGCTTTTTTCATGTCGCTTATTAAAGGGTACACTGATACAAGTGTGAATGAAGTTAGCTAGTATGTGTTACGGTTCGTGGAGAGGCAGTTCAATAAGGAACAAGTGGGGCAACTGGTAGGGTATTTCTACCAAATGTTATAAACAGTGTAAAAGATGGCAAGAAAAATGTGAGCAATGCTCTAGATATATTTCATACCCTGCTATCAGCAACCAAAGAGTCTTTAAATAAAAAGATAACACTACTTATGATATTAGTCATACACTTGGCAACATCTTAATTGATATGTTTTTCAAAAGACATGGAAATTAAAAACAAAAGTAAAATTCATTAAATAATATAATCAGACATCCATTTTGGAGCAACTCTGGAGCTCTTTGAATTAAGCTCAATTAATTCATCCTCATTGCTAACTAGTCTAACTGCCTATCAATACCTGGCCCATGAGAACAACCTAGTCCTCAATGTTGAAGCTGGAACCTGGAAATCCATCTAGTGAATCCGTCTGGTTTTGATTATCCACCTTTGACTTTTCAACAATTGTATTAAGATTGCCTTGTTGACGTGGAACCTCATGAGTGGAATGAATGGATTTTTGTGCAGGGAGAGAAGGATTCTCCTTATCCTCCAACGACTTGAAGCCCACATGAAGAGGATTTAAGGCTTCCACGTGATTGGTGCGTAGGGTGGGTGGAGAAGATTTTTGAGAAAGTGGGGGACAGTTGTGTAGCGAAAAACCATCCTCATTGGTCAATATTAGAGCCTGGTCAGAGATATTTTGCAAAGACTGGCCGTGAATATTTTTTTGGGGCAGTGAAACTTCCTTCGAATAGAGCCCAACATTAATTGTGGGTGAAAACAATTTAATTGAATTTAGGGTCCCCAAGTATGAGTTGGCTGAATTATTATGTGAGTGGGTGGGAACATTAGTACCTATATGGGTACTTTGTAACAAAGTAAGACTAGACTTTGAACTTAAGTCTTTTCTCTTTACTTGCCCAAAATTCCTTGTGATAACTTCTTCTTTCTTTTTTTCTTCACTCATTACACTACATGGAGTGTGTTTAAGTTGTAAGAGATGAGCAATGCTCTAGATATATTTCAAACCCTGCATGGATTTGTGATTTCAGATCTGAAACCACTAATTGTAGTTCGTCATGCTCAACATTCATGGTTTTTTGCATGAGTTCTTACCTTGCAGTAGAATGGAGTTCCATGTAGGAAAGTTTCTCCAAAATATTGCTCAAGGGATCCTCTACAGGTTGAGATGTGATTTAAGGAGTAATGATAAGGATAATGAAAGCACCAAATTGCTAGGGTATTTATATCAAATATGATAAACAATGCTCTAGATATACTTCATACCCTGCTATCAGCAGCCAAAGAGTCTTTAAATAAAAAGATAACCCTACTTATGATATTAGCCATATACTTGGCAACATCTTAATTGATATTTTTTCCAAAAGACATGGAAATTAAAAACAGAAGTAAAATTCATTAAGTAGCATAATCAGACATCCATTTTGAAGCAACTCTGGACCTCTTTGAATTTAGTACAATTAATACATCCTCATTGATAACTTGGTCCAACTGCCTATCAATACCTGGCACATGGAGAACAACCTTGTCCTCAAGGTTGAAGCTAGAACCTGGAAACCCATATAGTGAATCTGTGTAGCTTTGATTATCCACCTTTTCAACAATTGTATTAAGATTGCCTTGTTGACAATTGTATTAAGATTGCCTTGTTGACGTGACACCTCATAAATAGAATCAATTGATTTTTGTGCAGGGAGAGAAGGATTTTCCTTATCCTCCAACAACTTGAAGCCAACATGAAAATGATTTAAGGCTTCCATGGGATTGATCCGCAGGGTGGGTGGAGCATATTTTTGAGAAAGTGGGGGACAATTGTGCAGTGAAAAATCATCCTCACTGGTCAATATTGGAGCCTCGTCAGAGATATTTTGCAAAGACTGACTGTGAATATTTTTTTGGGGCAGTGAAACTTCCTTGGAACCAAGCCTAACATTAATTGTGGGTGAAATCCGTTTAATTGAATTTGGGGTCCCCAAGGATGAATTGGCTGAATTATTATGTGAGTGGGTGGGAACATTAATACCTATCTGGGTACTTTGTAACAAAGTAAGACCAGACTTTGAACTTAAGTTTTTTCTATTCACTTGCCCAAAATTCCATTTGATAACTTCTTCTTTCTTTTTTTCTTCACTCATTACACCACATGGAGCATCTTTAAGCTATAAGGGATGAGAAATTCTCTAGATATATTTCATACTCTACATGGATTTGTGATTTCAGATCTTAAATCACTGATTTAGTTCGTCATGCTTAACATTCATTGTTTGTTGCATGAGTTCTTGCCTTGTAGTAGAATGGAGTTCCATGGAGGAAAGTTTCTCCAAAATATTGCTCAAGGGATCCACTACAGGTTGAGATGTGATTTTAGGATGCATGATAAGGATAACGAAAGCACCAAATTGGTAGGGTAATTCTACCAAATGTGATAAGCAGTGTAAAAGAAGGTAAGAAAAAGATGAGCAGTGCTCTAGATATATTTCATACCCTGCTATCATCAGCCAAAGAGTTTTTAAATAAAAAGATAATCCTACTTATGATATTAGTCATACACTTGGTAACATCTTAATTGATATGTTTTTCAAAAGAGATGGAAAATAAAAACAGAAGTAAAATTTATTAAATAGCATAATCAGACATCCATTTTGGAGCAACTCTGGACTTCTTTGAATTTAGCCCAATTAATTCATCCTCATTGCTAATTGGGTCCAACTGCCTATCAATACCTAGCATGTGGAGAACTACTTTGTCCTCGAGGTTGAAGTTGGAACCTGGATACCCATCTAGTGGATCCGTGTGGCTTTGATTATCCACCTTTGAGTTTTCAACAATTGTATTAAGATTGTCTTGTTGACATGACACCTCATGAGTGGAATGAATTGGTTTTTGTGCAGGGAGAGAAGGATTCTCCTTATCCTCAAATGGCTTGAAGCCCACATGAAGAGGATTTAAGGCTTCTACGTGATTGGTGCGCAGGGTGGCTTGAGCAGATTTTTGAGAAAGTGGGGGGACAATTGTGTAAAGAAAAATCATCCTCATTGGTCAAAATTGGAGCCTCGTCAGAGATTCTTTGCAAAGACTGGTCATGAATATTTTTTTGGGGAAGTGAAACTTCCTTGGAACCGAGCCCAACATTAATTGTGGGTGAAATCCATTTAATTGAATTTGGGGTCCCCGAGGATGAGTTGGTTGAACTATTATGTGAGTGGGTGGAAACATTAGTACCTATCTTGGTCCTTTGTAACAAAGTAAGACCAGGTGTTGAACTTAAGTCCTTTCTCTTCACTTTCCCAAAATTCCATGTGATAACTTCTTTCTTTTTTTCTTCACTCATTAAACTACATGGAACATCTTTAAGCTCTAAGGGAGTAGATAATGGGAGTGCATTTGTTAGACCATGCATGGATTTGTGATTTCAGATCTGAAATCACTGATTGTAGTTCACCATGCTTAGCATTCATGGTTTGTTGCATGAGTTCTTGCCTTACAGCTTTCTCCAAAATATTGCTCTAGGGGTCCTCTGCAGGTTGAGACTTGTTTTTAGGAGGCATGATAAAGATAATGAAAGCACCAAATTGGTAGAGAATTTCTACCAAATGTGATAAACAGTGTAAAAGAAGGCAAGAAAAAGATGAGCAATGCTTTATATATATTTCCTACCTTGCTATCAGCAGCGAAAGAGTCTTTAAATAAAAAGATAATCCTACTGATGATATAAGCCATGCACTTGGCAACATCTTAATTGATATGTTTTTCAAAAGACAAAGAAATTAAAAACATAAGTAAAATACATTAAATAGCATAATCAGACATCCATTTTAGAGCAACTCTGGACCTCTTTGAATTTAGCCCAATTAATTCATCCTCATTGCTAACTGGGTCCAACTGCCTATCAGCAGTTGTGCCTGGATTTTTTAATTTACTAATTTTTTTTATCTTTTTACCTACCAGAATACATGTTGTCCTATATAGTGTATTGTTTCATATGTTACTTGTTGTCTTTATAGCCAGAAAAATATTTAATTATGAAACTTTTAAATTATAAAATACATTTTTTTCAATCAATTGTAGCAAGTGTTATATAGAGTGACACACTTCCTAGTACAACATATGCACTCCCATTATCTACTCCCAAACAATGTCTTTATGGAGATATTCGTCGAAGCTCACATATTTCTTTAATTTAGAGCTTGATAAATACATATAGTACAACGTGTGTGATCATTGTAAAAAGGAAAATGATATATTCTCCTACTATATCCTCCTACTAATCCTCCTACTCACAAGAAGATGACACATTATTAATGATTGGGTTACAAGTGACATATGTAACTTTTTGTCAGTAGGAGGATTAGTAGGAGAATTTAGTAGGAGTATATAACAATGCTCTTGTAAAAATTATACATAATGTATCAACTTCTCTTACACGTGTAAATATTGATGTTGCTTATAATAATATAACTTCATCTGAGTTTGTAATTATTTTACACTTGATGAAAGAGATTATGTATGTTTTGATACTATATAATCTAAGGATGCTTATAAGTATTTAATATTGATAATATAAGTAATTTTGTCCAAAAATTATATCATATGGATTTCAACGAACAAAAGAATGTTAGTTTGATATGTCAATTTCAACATTTCAATAATGTCGTTACCCATTCAGATTTGAAAAACTCTCAATCACATGTCTTTAGTCATATTTTATTTGATCGAGATTGTTGATATTATAAATAATAGTAAGGCCCAAATCATTGAGGCCCATAGTCTTTAATTGTATTCTTCTATATACTTGTATTTCCTAAACCTTAAAGATAAGATATGAGTTTTCTTTCTTCATCTTCATCTCTTTCAACAAAGTTATTTGTCTTATCTTAATTATATTATGGTTCAATTATTACATAAATATCATCTTCAGTAGTGATGACAACCAAAATAAAATTATATAGTAAGATAGAACATGATCATTTCTTACAAACAACATTATAATTTATATTGAAAAGAAAATAGATAAACTTTTTACCTCTTATCTAATTATGACATGCAATAAATTGAACCACCTCGGTATTCGTTCAAAACATGATTCGTTATTTAACTTGACAAATTTGATTTATGAACCAAATAAGTTGAACTTGAGTTAGAAATTGTACTCGTTAATTATTCGAGTCAGTTTCGAGCTGAACAAATCTTTATCAAACTGAACCGAGTTGAGGTCTGGTTAGACACGTTGCCAGCCTTAGATCTAACCTTGTATGTTCTTTTATATTTTTTGTTACTCAATTAATTTTAGTTATAAATTATAATTAAATATTCATCATTACGTATGGTTCACTTAGATACACATTACGATATGGTATATGATTCACTTTGGTATACATTTTATCCCTTTTATTTTTATGAAACATTATTTATAAATGATAAAAGATGTGATACATACCTTATTGTAAATAAGACAACCATATAACTATGGAACGGAGATTAGTTATCCCACTTTTTTATGTCTCATTGTATTCCAGTCTAATAGAAAATTGACACATACTAAAGAAGAAATTTTTTTTGGAGACAGAGGATCCTAATTTATAACTATGAGTCTACGAGTATGATCTTTATAGTTCACGACTGCCAGGAATATTTGTGGTAGCTGCAAGTTCTCTTCCTTCGGAAACTATAGACAATTAGCAGAAGCTCTTGCCTTGGTATGGACAATGAATACCGCAGCTGTGGTTGGGATATCGCATGTAGTTGTCTTCTCCGATTGTCTTGAGTTGGTACTGGTTTGCGTATCGTACAAGGAAGAAAGGGAAAAGCTATTTTTATACAACTTTGCACGAGAGCTTGGGGTTAGCTGATAATTTTGATGTATTCAAACTACTGCACACAGAAGTGATAGCTTAATAGCTGATTTTTAAGCTTCTTAAGACCGGGCAGTGATTACTCATACACACACTTATTTCAACACTAGCGATACCAACACAAGTAAAAAAGGTATTAATTAATATACAACAAATTTTCAAGGTTAATTAAATATTTATTATATAATACAAATAATAAAAATATTATAACATATACAAATATTTATTAAATATTACACTAACTAACTTTCCGTGAAATTACACAAAATTATACTGATACTCCTCCATTTTTAAACATACTCAAATCATCTCTAATTATGTAGATACATTATACTAGTTATCTCTATAAGAGATATAAATATAATTTTTTTAAATCAAAAGTAGTAATGAGTATAATTAAATCAAAAAAATTGGTATATCATGAAAGCAAATCCTAATAATATAAAAATGAATATTTATTCATTATATTTAATTTGTTACAAATTACATCAATAATTTTAAGGAAATATTAATCACTTTTATATTATATTGTCACTAGCCAAAATAATGAATAAACATTGATTTTGTACTATTTAGACTTTTCTTGACAATATATTTTTTTTAAATTTAATTAAAATCGTCACAATTTTTTGTTTAAGAAATTACATCTATTAGTCATTGTAATGTATATATAATTAGAAATAGTCTATACAGGTTTAAAAAGAAAGAAATTATTTATGTAACTTCACTAAATCAGTGGTATCAGTATAATTTACTTTTAAATACATATAACATTGGTTGCAATTATCTTTTGAGGATCTTCAATTGCAAATATTTTAATAAATTGCTCTTTTATTTATAAAAAATAAAAATAAAATTACCATTTTTCTAACATCTTTCTAACAGTGCTACCATTCTAAAAATAAATAAAATCTGAGCTCTCTAACATCTTTGTTTCTCTTTACCCTTTTCCTCACATTTTTCTCTCCTCCCTTTCCTCACTCGACCATTTAAAGCATAATAATACATCAAGCAGCCAAGCTTCTCGTTTAGCCAAAGAATAAATTATGCAATATTATTACATTGGTAATGTGCAATAATATAAAGAAATTATGTTATAATAAAACCCTTAAATCAAATTAAATAATAAAAAGTTCACACTACAATGACACTTCGAACTCCTGGTATAAAATACTGGATCAATGGCAAACATACTCCATGTCCTCTCAGAAAACTGTACCTCCAAAAATTGAATCAACTTTGCCATGCAAGGAAATGAAAATCTGATATTAAAATTTCATACCTTTCTTTAAAAGGAAAATTGGGTGGAATATTTCTTGAGCAACTCTTGCACTCAGCATTATGTTCCTGGTGATTAAACTGAGTAATACTTTCACAAAACTGAATCCAGGCAAAAAAAAAATTACTTTTCAAGCAGATTCTGTTTCTGTGTTACTCTCATTCTCTATACCGGCCTCAGATATTTCACCTGTGACTTGTTCTTCTAGTGTTGCTTCTTGTTCAGGCTTTGCAGGTCCAGGACCAGCTGATACCTTCACCATTGATGGACGCAAGAGTCGGTCGCCAAGTGTAAAACCCTTTCTGAATTCTTGAAGTATGATGCCATCCTCAAATTCAGTGGAATTCTCGCGCATAATTGCTTCGTGTAGCTTTTAGAAGTAAAGTGCAAATTTTAGTCAATCAGAAAATGATTATGAGTATCAACTTTCAATACCTTTAAAACCACCAAATGAAATTTCATGAAAAGCGACTCAAGAATCTACTTTTTCATTCAAGGCAGTAGCAGCAGATGCAAAAAGTTTCCAACATCAAATCATTCTTACAAAATCAACTGAACATAATTCATTAAGAATATTTGTTGAGATTCTCTTAAATATTCTGCAACAGAGCTTTTTTTCTTGACAAGTTTCGGCACACACTTTTTAAGCTCACCAAGTTGTCTCGAAACAATCAAGATGTCGTTTCAGTTAAAATCGTATCCAGGTCTTTAGAAAACCTGAACAGACTTGAGAAATTTGTTTGAAAAAGTTCATCAAGTACACGATTGAATTTCGAGCCAACTGGTTTGTGTGCCTGCAACAATAATAGATGACAGCATTATACCCAAAAAAAAAAAGCAAAGGGGATATTTAAAAAATGGGAGATTCTTCATGGAGGAAAAGAGACTTAAAACAGACATCTTTTACTAAGACAACGTAATATAAGGTGTTTAGATGTACTCCAACCAACTAAAAAATTAAATCTATCAACTACATGATTTTCCATTTTTGCATATAATGTTATCACCTAAAGGATAATAAGAATTTTTGTAACGCACAGGTTTTATTCCACAATAAATTGCTAATTAACTTACCAATGGATCAAAGGGCCTTCCAACTGTCTCCACCGGTTTGACTCCAAGTGAGGTTAGAATTTCAGTGAACTGTTTATATATGCTCTGATAGCTGTTGTTAATTTTCTCCTCTCCCTCTGTTTCCACCTTAATCTGAGTTTTTGCCCTCTCAAAGTTATCCAATACACCTAACAAACTCTCCACAACTTCCCCCTGAGCATTTGTGACAAGTGAAAGACGATCTCTCTCAGTCCTCTTCCGGAAATTGTCAAAGTCTGCACTAATCCTTAGTATCCGATTCTTTTCTGTTGATAACTCTTCAGATAAAGAAGCTATTTTCCCTTCAAGATCTAATTTCTCATCTTCAATAGATTTTAATGATGATTCCAACTCAGCAACTTTAGCTTCATCATTATTAGCAAATGCTTCTTTGTAAGATTGCAGTAACACTTGGAAAGGTGAAGCAGATGTTTCATCAGCATCGCTAACCACATCTTCATCTATAATGTCCTCAATGCCAACAGCAGCATCTGGCGAGTCCTGTGACATGAGTGTATCAGAAAACTGAGATAGGACAATGAACTTGATGTAAATCAAGGGGGGCGACCTATGATTTATGGAGGCCATGTTCTTGCGAAGAATTCATAGCATAGTTTGGTTTATTTTATTTGCATTTTTATTAATAAATGAGAATTTAATTCTCATGTAGTTTTAATTTGATGTATTTTGAGATTGGGAAATTATTTATTTCCTTGTAATTTGGCATAGCAGTGGTTAAGTGGTGTAGCATAAACAAGGTGGCATGAAAATAGGAACAATGCAACAATTTCAAAACCAACTTGTAGCTATACTTAAGGGATGAAGAAAAGATGATCAAGTCTACTCAAGCAAGGAAATTCTATGATTAATTCGAGGAATTTTCAAGGCTAATTCAAATTCAAATCTTCAACAACTCAATCCAACCAAAATTGATTAGATCAAATTAGATTAGGCTTGTTAGGATTATGTTAGTTAGGATTTTATCTTCAAATTTCAATTTTTTAAATTAGATCTTATCTTTATCTTTTCAGCAAGGCAAATCTGCCTATTTATAATTTTGTTTATTCATTAATAAAGTTAAGTTGAATTTTGAGTAAATTTGAATTGTTTTAGTTGAGAGTATTTCTCCTAAAAACCTTAGGTTGGCCGTGGCCACCATTAACAAGTTCTTATTAAGCTTCCTGGCTTGTGGCGAACCTCATAGCTTATCAAGCTTCCATGCTTGTGGCGCTTCTCCCCTTCCATTCTTTTACACATCAACCTTAACCTACAACTCATACAACCTGCCTCACGCACAAAACAAACCCTAATATTATCCTAATTTCACAAAACCGAATTTGGACTCCAAAAGTCCAAAAGTATCAAGCTAAACGATCCTTAAAACAAAGGCATCCCCTAGAGGTTGTCATCAGAACTAATACTAAAAACATTAACCAACATGACATGTCAAAAACCATAATACTTGCCTACACAGTTGATAAACTACTACGGCATCTAAATAGGCTCAAGGAATGTATCTACATTACAAAACCAAAAACAACTATATCCTAGTAGCCCCAAACATAGTTTAATAGCATTATCATTTAACATTCAAACTATAATCTTTGAATAATGAACAATCTTGTGTAAAACAAAGGAAGACCTGCCTCAAAATGTCTAATGTGGCTCTTATTAAGAAGTTTATCGGATGATAATATGGACAATACTTTTGAAGGAACTGGATGATTACCACATATCTCAAAACTTACAATTTTTTTCATCCTGACATAACTAATACTAAGCAAAGAAAGGGTCCAAAAGATCAATAAAATAAGATTCTCCAAACAAAACTTAAATTCAAAGTCGACACTACAGCACAAAATGTATTATGATATTTAAGAGGGTGATTTCAAGGTTAACAACTAAAATAAACACTCTTATGAACTTCGGGCTGGGGTTAGGGTCAGTCCTTCTCTTGTCAAAATCATTGCCAAGTCAAAAATCCATTCAATCCTATCCAATAAAGAACCACAAATTTTTTAAGGATATGCCCTCAAAAGCAACATCCCAGGACTGTGGGATAAGGTGACTCCTTAGACAACATGTCACTATGCCGACAAGTAAAGCATTGTATCCTTAACAAGAAATAACTGAAAACTTCTAGCAAAGTAATAAGGAAAACTGAACATGTTGTTCATGCGGATAATAGATATTTGAGCAAATACCTAATTTTGTCCCTGAGAAAATTTCAGCCCTAACTCATCTCTGACAAAAGAAAAACTACCAACTTAGTTCATAAGAATCTTAAATGCAATAGTCAGTGAATGGAACTAACATATCCTCAAAATTAGACCATGAAAATGACTAATTTAACTGACATTTGTTCCTCTTAGGGACTAAGTTCAGTGTTTTCATTTCTTAAGGACTAGATTGAAGACCAAAATTATTCTGAGAAACAAAAACATTAGCTTTCCACTTCTACCATAATAATTACAATAATTTAATATTTTACATCAAATTGTGCAAACCAAAATACTAAAATTCAACCTAAATTCCAATTTCATGCACTTTCTGAGAGCTACAAGAAAAAGACACACCAATAAACAAACAAAAAATACACAAAATTCAAAGATAAGATAAGAAAAACTAGAGTAAATACTCATTTTAGTCACTCATTTTTTTCAACTTTACCAATTTAGTCAATGAAAATTTGAAAAGAAAATCCAAACTGGTCTCCACAAAATTCAAATGCGGGTTAAATTAGTCATATCAAGTGTTGTAAAACAGTCTCAAAATAACTAATTTGACTCACATTTGAACTTTTTGGGATCATTTTGAGTTTTTTAAGTTTTGAGAGATGGTGAGGTCAAAAAACATGAATATTTACTCCAAAAACAAAAATAAATAAATAAATAAATAAATAAGTATTACCTGAACCTCGGGTTCTTGAACTTGAGGGGCCTCGGTGTTACCGTCGAAAGCAAAAGGAACGAACTTGACGAAGCGCAAAGAGTGGAGTTTATGTGACCGCAGAGAAATGAGGGGTGAAGGAATTCTCCTGAAGGAAGTGCTTTGTCTGAAAGACACGACGGCAACGGAGGAAAGTTTGAGGGAGTTGGCGGAGGCGCGTGGCGGCGGCTGTGGCCGGAAGGTGGGAGTTCTGAGGACGGTGGCCATGGAGAGAGAAAGAGAGGGAAGAGGGAGAGATAAGGGAATGTGGGAGAAATAGTGGGAAAGGAGGGTTTGTTTGATAGGATTTAAGTCGTGTATCCGACACTGTCCAAGTTGGAGGAAACCCTTTAGAAAGATCTGGAACAACAGTCATATATTTTGTCTCAAACTTCACTTAGTAAAATAAAACATGAAATAAATATATATTAGTTTTATATTTTTTAATTAATAAAAATAAAATGATATATGAAGTAGTATAAAGTTTGAGACAAAAAATGTTATTTTAAAGTTTGTGTTTTTTATATTGTATCTACTATTTATATTTAATCAAATCATAAATAACTAATATAAAAAATACATAGATATTACACTTTTCTATGGTAAGTGTAATTGAGATGAGTAGAGTGATGTATAATGTAATGATTGTACGTAAATTTTTACATAAATAATGTATAGCTATTAAACTCTTTTTTCTACACTCACCAATGTTTTTTTGTACTATCATGAATATTCTTTCACCTTTTTGTAAAGAATTATACCGCTTTTTGAAAAGTATGTTCCTCCCAACATTCACCATTGTATCTTTGCATTCTTGTTATACCAATGACGGATCTAAAACCTAAGAGTAGGGTGTGCAACATATATTAAGAATTAAAATAATAAATATCATCTTATATATAAAAAGATGAAAATATTAATATCAAAATCACAAACTTTAAATAAGATAATCAAATATACACACTCTGTATGAATTAATGTGAAGGTTGTTTAACATTTTTTGCTCAATAAAGTCACTTGAGAGTCATTTAGTCATTCATACATCTCTCATTCAATTACACAACCTATTTTCACAAACTTCTTAACTAAAAAGCTCTCTTTCTATGGTTATTGTGACAACAACCATCACAAATAAAATATAATATAATAAAAACAAAGGAATATAAACAATAAAATTACAAATTACAAAAATTTAAAGAATGAATAGAAACAACGAAGCAAATAAAGAATAAAGACAATTGGATAGCATTTAAAGGCAGTGATTAGAAACACTAAAATAAAAATAATGTTAAACATAATATGGAAATAATGAAATAGAAATAATAAAACAAACAAACAAATAAATAAAGGCAAATAGTTTTGTTCAAATGCACTAAATAGAAACAATGAAATAGAAACAATGTTAAGATAATGAAAAATGAAATGCATAATAGAAATAATGGAACAGAAAATGATAAGGGACCATATAAAAATCAATCAGCTTAGAAGGAAAACAATGTTCGAAGACAATTGAACATCGTTCAAAGGCAAGACTTGATCCATGTAAAACAAAAACTCTAACATTTATGTGTTACTTAAAGTTCTATCTTCTAATTGGTAATTTTTGTTCTAGGTAGGTAATATATATATTTTAAAAACAATCATATTACTAATAATTTATAATATTAAGGATTAAAAAATAACCAAGTTGTGCAAATGCACACCCTCGCCGTTATGTGGCACCGTCAATGCTAATATACCATTTTTAGGGATGAAAATAGGTCAATCTAATTAAGAGTAAATAGGTTAGTCCAATTAAGAAAGGAATACATCTTTTATTTCAAAATGTGTATCACTCCATATGCCCTTGTTTTTCAGTGGTCAAAAAATATAAAGTTAATAAATATTTAATTTTTTGATTAATGAAAAACAAAAAATACATAGAGTAACACAAACTTTAAAATAAAAGACATGGTTCTAATTAAAAGTCTCTTACCTGGTTATAATAGGTTATGCTAGTCTCATAAACATGTCAAGGTAAATCTTTGTAAAAAGTATTTATGGTTAATATTTCATGTTTTTTTATATTATCTAAAAACATATTAAACTTAACTGATTAGCATATTATCTTAATAATTATATTATACTATTTTACTATAACAAAACATATTATATGAATTTTCAATATAAAAATGTAATTTAATTGGTGGTGTTAAATATATCTATTTAAAAGTATGTACGTGAGTATTTTTAAAAACATGCATATGTATATATAGTGTAATATCAATGCCGTGACAGTATAAATATTTGAAATAATGATACCATTTCCGAACTAGTCAGGTATCGGATAACCCGAACTCGATCGGAACTCGTCTGAAACATGTATTTATCTGTAGCTTTATAATTTTACATATATTAATCGAGTTCGGGACAGGTTTGTTGTATGATATCAACTGTACCAAACTCGAACCCGAAAGTTGAACTCAGGTAAAACCTGAACCAATCACATTGGGTTTTCCCGTTAAATTTGGACGGGTTGGGGCGGGGTACTCATAGATTCGGTTTTAATTGACATCCTAGTATTATTGTATCATCTACCTTTTATGTTTAATCATCATTGACTATTCAAAAAATTAATACAAATGAATGGTGAGTGATATACTGAATATGTATAAATATTTACATTGATAGTATATAGATATTACTAGGGCTGGAAACGAGCTGAACCAGAGTTCAGCTCGATAAGGATTGGTTCAGCTCGAAACTCGACTTGAGTTCGACACGAGTTATTTTTTTAGATCGAGTTCGGCTCGGTTAAAGTTCGCGAACTGTTCGGTTCAGTTCGAATGGTTCATTTGGACAACTCAAATAATTAATTAAAATTTGAAAAATAATGCAAAAGGTTATGTATATATAAATATAAATATAATATTGTTTATATATATAATAACCATAAATATAAAAAATAATGTTTGGGTCATAATAAATATAAAAATTAGTTTATATATATAAATACATATATATACATTTGTATATATGTAAATATATCGATCTAGCTCATGAACCTAACGAGTCGAACTATAATGAGTAAGATCCATATTTTACTAGAGTGACTCGTAGTCTTGAACTCTATCTCCAATATCAAAGCGCACACAAAATTTTCAAAGGTGTGTTTTATAAAGCTTGTGCATTAAAGGACATGCACGTCTTTCCTAGTATAGTGAACACTTTAGAAATTTATGCCCCTAAATTTCATAGCAAATGGGCCTCACTTCCAAATTTGCATAGGTGAGTCTACCAAGAGTACTCCCGTAGTCTAGGCACTACATTCCAATTGGAGTATATATGTCATTAACAATTTAACACATCCTTACGTCTACTACAGGAATCATGCTTCTCATAATATTATATCATGTTCATTCGTATATCACTTCACAACTTGTTATTACACATCAAATGAATTTATTGGGATCTCTAGTCAGTTAGTTCAGTTTACCATCATGAGTGATCTTCGTTATAAGTGCAATAATATCATACTTTAGAAGTATTATGGACTTTCTCTCTAGCTAATCATTTCGTCAAAGGATATATTAACTTATTCTCAGTGTGTACATGATCCACTCTAACATCTTCGATAGAGAGTAAGTCTCTAATGATGTTGTGTTGACGACGTATTTGTCATTTCTTATCATTATAAAAGTGGCTCTCTATCTTTGCAATAGTTACAACACTATTGCAATAGATCAACACAGCTAATATCGATTTTTCTCATAGGGGAATCTCTACAAGCAAACTTTTCAACCAACTTGCTTCTTCATTAGCGGTTGCTAGTGCTATCATCTTACCTTCCGTAATGGATTGAGCCAAAATAGTATGTTTCCTTGAGTTCTAAGAAATAGCTCCACCAACTATGCTAAATATATTGTCATTAGTTGCTTTGGAATCATCTGAAAAAGTATTTCAATCAACATCGTTGAATCCTTATAGGACAATTGGAAACTTTTGGTAATGTAATCAAAGGTTTATTGTTTTATTAATGTACTTCATTACCCTTTCTATATCATGCTAATGTTCCATGTTAGGTCTACTGGTAAACCTGCATAGTAATCCCATAACATATACAATGTCGGGTCTAGTGCAATCAGTGGCATACCGAAGGTTGTCAATGATACTAGCAGACTCAGTTTGTCTTACACCTTCACTAGTGTTACTAAAAAGTTTTACACTTGGATCATATGGTATGCTAGTAGGTTTATAGTCAATGTATTTATATTTCTTTAAGATCTTCTTCATATAGTGAGATTGATCCAAAGAAGTTCATTCCTTTGACCTAATAATATTTATATCAAGGATTACACTTGCCTCTCCAAGGTCTTACATACCAAAGTTGTTATACAATAATGATTTTACATTATTCACAACATGAATGTTGGAACCAAATACGAGTAGGTCATCTACATAGAGACATATGATAGTGAAAATATCATTTTATGATTTGTAATTGTTGCGCCCCGATTTTTGGCTACACGACCTCATTAGAGCCGGCACTACATTTTTTCCAGTAAAAAATGTAGAAAAATCTTTTGGCTCAATCGCATTGGGCCTTGGACTTTGATATCCAGGTTCGGGAGTCAATTATACATTAGGGAAGGTTTTAGCACCCTAGTTTCCCGTTTGAACGGTATCCTACTATATTGCATGGATTATTATTATATTTTTACCAAAAAACTTTATTTTATTATTATGTTTGACAAGAATGATCTTGGTCCTACATATCCCTTTTTGGGAATCAAGACTACGTACTTCTTTGAGTGGAAAAAAGTTTTTTGGTTAGGTTAATTTTATTTCTTAAAAGAAGTAACGTTTAAACTATTTTTTTTTAAAATGATATGAGCGAAACATAACCCTTACGTCCGATACTGCATCTCATATTAAAACTTGGTTAACAAATTCCATTTTTTGTTTTTTATTTAAAACCTTTTTTTAAAGTATGAGCGAAGCATAGCCCTTACGTCTGATACCGCATCTCATATTAAAACTTGGTTAAAAAATTTTAATTTTTTGTTTTTTTAAATTAAAATTTTTTTTTTTTGGATATAGAAATATAATTAATCGTATTAATTTTAAGAAAGTAAAGTGTGGTCCTTACGTCCAACACCACAACATTCCTTAAAATTATGATTAACATATTTCACATAGTCTTGTATTAAACGATTTTTATTTTTATGTAATTATAAGAAAAATGAGATTTCGAAATAAATTAACAAATAATTTAGACGCATACCTTATTTATTTTTGGGTGAATGTATTAACATTATTGTAATGATAATTATTAATGGAATGACGTAAATAGATAAAAATAAAATTCTAGGAGTGAAATTGTGTACCTGTATTGACTCCAAGACTGAAGTCGGTGCCAAATTGGATTTCAACAAAATATGTTGGCCTCATGTCTGCTATGTTGAAACCAGATTCCAAAACATGTTTGAAATCAAAACCGTTTGAGCGAGAGAGAAAACAAAGAAGCTTTTGGAGTGTTGGAGATTATGTACTTTTATAGTTTTTTGCTGGTGACCTCTTTTGTGTGTTGTGTGGAAGATTTTTGGATATTCGTGGATGATATGGGTTCTTTTGGATGTTGAGGGTTTGAATGGATTTTGTTGAATAATTTTTGGGTTATTATATATAGGAGATTTTGAGGTTGTTGAGGATGATATGAATTTGTTGTATATGGAAGATGATATTTTTTGGGGAAATGATTTATTAATGTGTTTTTGATTGAGAGAATTGTTGAAGATTATTAGAAATAGATGATGAATTATTTTGGTTGTTGTGGATGATGAGAGTAGATGATTGATTTCTCCTTTTTTTCCCCATGTGACCAATCTCTTATTTATAGTGAGAAATTGGGACATGTTTGAAAATCAAATGAAAATATATCATTAATATCTAGCGGAAAATAAGGCAATATCCTATTCATTAGAAATTAATTCAGATTTCAAACAATATATTTTCTTTTTATAGAATTGAATTTCGAATTTATTTCTGGTCATAGATTCAAATATTGGAATTGAGTAATTTTAGGTTCTGGTATGTCCAAACAATTATATATTTTCTCTAAAAATAGTCTAATAAATTTTCTAATGTCAGAAAATATTGCAATGTCCAAAAGTGAGCTCAATATAATTATTTGACCTTTAAAATAGTAGTAGGTGAAAACCTCTTTCCGGGATAGAAAATTATGTGCTGACTATATAAAATCTCAAAATTATTGCATTACCTATGAATAAATAAGAATCAATCATCACAACAAGATGTTTTGAATGCACTTTTATTTTTATTTAATTGTGAAAACGAAAAAATGAGCGAATTTTGAGAAGTGCCTTTTTTAGAAGATATAGTCCTTCCATAATTAAGATATTAAGTGATCATTAAGTCACTTAAAACCCTTTTAATTTAAAAAAAAAATACAAAACGAAAATAGGTGATCAATGATCATTGTTGAGCCAATAATTACCCATTGAACATTTTTGGCACACTTTATTTCTTATTTAAAGTGAAAAAACGAAATTTGGTGATAAGACTATTTTAAAATTGAATTCTCGCAATAATGAGCCCATTAAATGCTCAATTAAAGCATTTTTCTATAAATATATTTTTTGGATATTTGAGTAAATCATTGTAGATATTTATTTTGTATCTTTGTGGGCCGGACAAAATTGGGTGTTCACAACTGCCCCTCTTCACTTGTTACTTATTGAATAGCACACAAAATAAGGTTTGAGTGATCTCATGATAAGTAACTAGTAAAGAAAGGAACGTTATTTTTAAGGCACAAAAGACCTTTTTTCTTGTGAGATAAAGAACGAGGTACGAAAGATTTTGTTCGAGGTCGTCAAGCATGGGGCCATCAAAGGCACAATTTGAGGTCGTCAAGCACGGGACCCTCAAATTTTAAAACTCAGGCACAGAGCCTCAGAAGATTGGATTCGAGGTCGTCAAGCACGGGATCCTCGAAGACACAATTTGAGGTCGTCAAGCATGGGGCCCTCAAATTCAAAAAGTCAGGCACGAAGCCTGAGAAGATTGACTTCGAGGTCATCAAGCACGGGGTCCTCGAAGGCACAATTTGAGGTCGTCAAGCACATGACCATCAAATTTTAAAAGGTTAGGAACAGAGCCTAGAAATTTTGACTTCGAGGTCGTCAAGCACAGGGTCATGGGAGGCATAATTTGAGGTTGTAAAGCACGAGCCCCTCAAATTTTAAAGGGTCAGGTACAAAGCCTGGAAAGATTGACTTCGAGGTCATCACGCACGGGGTCCTAGAAGGTACAATTTGAGGTCGTCAAGCATGGGCCCCTCAAAATTTAAAAGGTCAAGCACGGAGCCTGGAAAGATTGACTTCGAGGTCGTCAAGCACGGGGCCCTTAAATTTTAAAAGGTCAGGCACAAAGCCTGGAATGATTGACTTCGAGGTCGTCAATCACGGGGTCCTCGAAGGCACAATTTGAGATCGTCAAGCACGAGGCCCTCAAATTTTAAAAGGTCAGGCACAGAGCCTAGAAAGATTGACTTCGAGGGTATCAAGCATGGGGTCCTCGAAGGCACAATTTTGTTAGGTATCAGTGGATAGAACACACCTAGAAGTGGGGGGTTGAATAGGTGTCGCGGTTCCCAAATACCGATTTTCGCACCAAAGCCCTATTCTAGAAAATGCATAGTTAATCGATTAAAGCACTGACTTAATCGATTATGTTGCACAAAACAGACAGTTGATGAATGGCTTGATTTCACAGCTACTCACCGATATTACAGAAACGATACAACATATATATTTGAACAAAATTAATCTCTATATGGCAGAATTACATAATCCAAAATATCAGCAAAAATAGGCAATTAAATAACTTGAAAATTAAAGAGATAAGGGTAAGAAAAGGCCTGCAAAAAGGATTTTTATCCTGGTTCATTTTACGGTCCACTACAAAACTACATCCAATCCTCCCCTTCTAATCTCGAGAGATTTTCTTCACTGAGATTGAAACGAATGTATATTACATGCACACTTCCAATTACAAGACCTTATATGCTCCCTTCTTGAATTCCTAGAACCCTTACCTTGGTTTGACTACTCTACTTGCCTATGAAAACCTTTCCTACGATCTAGCCCCAACCAAGAATATGTTCTAAACTCAAGACCTCTAAGTCTTGGTGAAGACTCACTGAATCTCTTTGGTGGTAAGACACCAAGAGACGACTTTCCTTATCATAAAAACAACACAAAAACAAAGTATTATGAAGCACAATATGGCTCAAATATTACAATTAAAATCCAATTATAAACCCTATACAAATCTCACAAATTAACAAGAATATGTATGAGTTCAGAATTATACAAAAACATGTAATTTTTACCCTACGAAATCTCTAGAAGAAATGCAAGAATCATGCAAGAAAAGATAGAATGATGAACACATTTAATCACATGCAATTGGATGACATTTTAAATCCTAAGCATGATACTATCTCTCACTATCCCACATGCATTTCTCTTTGCCTATATGACATACAATGAACACGAAAAATGTGAAACTTAGCAATTCTAAAAATGAATGAATGAATGTTTGAAACATGGTGTAAAAACATAGTTTATTTAGAAAAGTTGTTAGACGCCCAGTTAATCGATTAAGTGCCCTTTTAATCTATTAATGGGCTACTGAGAATAACTGAATTCTGTTTTTCAGTTATTTGTTAAAACTTGATAAAAGTGATTTCACGTTAATCGATTAACGCCTTGCTTAATCAATTAACTGGCATATTTTCAGTTAAGAGATTAAACGGTAAACTACCTATATGTTATGCTTATCAACTATACATGGTTTACCATTATAATACCTTTAATGCACAAAATCAATGTATTTAAATCTATGAACCTAATTATCATATATTTCTAGATGATGTCTCATTTTAGTGGATTAATTACTTTATTATGTCTTTTGAGACTCACACCTAGGTTTACCTAACCTAGACTCAATATCTATGGCAAGCATCTTAGACTTCTAAAAAGATAATAAAGAATTATAACTTAAGTCTAATAAGTCACCACTTGAGTCATCGACATGTTGTTTGTTTAATGATCTTCAAGCTTGTCTTCGTGTTGGTCTTCATGTTTATCTTCATCAAAACATAGATCAATCTCCAATGGTGCACTTCATTTTCAATCTCCCCCCTTTTTGATGATGACAAACTCCATGACAGACTCCACACCAAATCTACCAAATCTTTGTTTGATGAAAAGCTTGATGACATGATCAATGTTGAGAGATTAGGTTCAGGTTGTGTATTTGACATTCAAAGTGCGTTGCTCCCCCTTTCATTGTTCTCATTGTTCTCCTCCTTTATTACTTAGAGAAGTACTCTTGGTAGGTAACATAATACGGAAGCTCATTTGACAATCTTTCTCTTTAATAACCTGTATATATCAACAACAAACAAACAACCTTTCTCCCCCTTTTTGACATTATAAAAAAGAACAACTAACTAACATAGTCAAAAGTACGAAGAGATATATCAATTTAATTTTAAAAATTGTAATTGATTGATTAATTATTAGCATAGTCAATAACCAGTTTGAGAAGCTTAAACAAATGCACTAATTTCTGACTCTAAAACTGAATATTGACAGATTTTGAATGACATATCCATTATGTAAATAGATTAGGCATGGAATGATTAAGCATATATGTAGCCACTTGTTAGCACTTGTTGGGTATTTTCATTTTAAAGTAAATTTCAATCATTCAATTATGATACACAATTAAGACATGTTCAAGATTCCCACAAAAAAAAATTTCATTTAACATAATTAGCAAGGTTCAATACAGTTACAAAATACTAAAAGAAGGTACAACCATAACCATGAAATGTACTTGACTCAAAAATATAGACGTAAGCCACAGAACAACAAAATTGAATTTCTGAAGAAAAAAAATTGAGTCAAAGTAATCAATTAACAAAAAATTTAATCAATTAAAATGATTTATTTCAAAAAGCTTTAGCTACTGGAACTCATTTAATCGATTATACTGAGGGCTAATCGATTAATGGCCGAAAGTTGATAGTTTTTAGCACAGTTTTGAGCTTACTAAGACATGCTAAGGGATACAACCTAAAATTCTATCTAATCCAGAATTGAACAAAATTTCTAGAGCCAAAATGCATGAAAACATACAACAATTAAGCATACATGCATTTAATGACAATATGTATAATTTAGAGATTTACAGACAAGTTAGCATATACTCACTTAGCATGGTATGAAGCATACAATAGACATGGCACTTTCTAATAGAGAATTAAGCACAAAACTAATAACATACTTGTTAGATGATAGTAGATGAAAAGTTTGATGATATGATGTTTGAATGGTGTAGATGATATTCAAAGTGTGTTGCTCCCCCTTTCATTGTTCTTCCCTTTATCTTCTCCCCCTCAATTATTTAGAGAAGTATTCTTGGTAGTACGGAAGCTCATTCAATAACCTTTGACATTAACTTTTCACCTTAATAACCTTGATCTGCTCACCAACCTTGTGCCTAGAACATCTTTTGTTGATTTATCCCTTGATGCTCAAATGTCCTTTGGCACACCTGCAAACATAATTTACTTGTCTCTTTCGGGTACCCAAGTTATTTTGGGTCCCTTCTTGTTAGTAACTAAGGGATCTTGCCCCTTCTTTACCCAAACATATTTGCCAGTTGACACACAAAATTTTCTAATAAAGCATGTAGTACATGTGTGACCATGTGTACCACAATAGAAACAAGTATGCATGTTCTTATTTGACTTCTTATGCATATGAGCTACTAGATTTCTACATAGTCTTATCTTAGGTTCAGTTTTATATCCAATTCCAGATCAGTTACTAACGTTTCTTGTATTAGCAAACAATGTGTTAAGTTTTTCTTGACTATATGTGAGCTTCGAAAGTTTTTATTTCAAAACATAATTTTCAGCATTTAAATTCCCACAAGTATAACATATAGTGGGTTGACATAATTTAGAAGTAGAGCAATCACATGAGGCACATGCATAGATAAGATCAAGAGTTTCATTTTGAAGCTTATGCTCATCTAATTCCTTTTGCATTTCAATTATTTTCTTTTCATGCAAGGAGATAACTCTTTTTCTATCTATATTTACTTTAACAATTTTCTTTAATTCCTCATGCATTTTGACATAAGCTACATATAATTCATCATATGGAGGAGAGTCAATAGAGCATGATGAAGTATAGGAATGTACGTCAATAGAATCATCATCAACACTAGATGTGCACTTCTCATGCACTTGTGCCATAAGGCATACCTTTGTATTTTCCTCCTCATCGGATGAGCTTGAAGTCGAATCTTTCTCGGAATCGTCCCAAACAATGTATGCTCCTTTTGACTTGGACATTCGAGAGTTGCTATTCTTGTTCTCGATTTTATTGAGGTAGCTCGGGCACTGGTGCTTCATACTTTTCTTGGTCGAGTTCTTGGCTTCTTTCTTGATATTCTTGATCCCTCCTTTCTTCTTGAGATACTTCTTGAATTTTTCAAATAGGAGAGTCAAGTCTTCATCAAAATCAGAATCTGAACTAGAATCCTCACTTTCTTGATCTTCTTTAAATCTTGTAGCCTTGAGTGTGATTTCGTTCTTGACTGACTCTTCATTCAGTGTCAAGCGCCCTAACTCCATTTCATATTCTTGCAGTTTCTCAAATAGAGTAGCTAATGGCATGTTGTCTAAGTTCTTTGATTCCATTATCATGGTTACCTTTGGTTGCCATCTCCTGTTAAGACACCGCAAAACTTTGTTAAACAAATCACCATTAGTAAAAGTTTTATGAAGTGCGACCAAATGATTTACAACATGAGTAAATCGTTTTTGCATATTACATATAGATTCATTAGGAAGCATGCGAAATAACTCGTACTCATGCGTAAGCGCATCTAGTCTAGCGCGCTTAACTTCACTCATGCCTTCGTGGATAACTTGCAAAGTATCCCACATTTCTTTTGCATTAAGCCACTGTGAAACTCTACAGAATTCGTCATAAGATAAGGCCGAAGTAATGATGTTCTTGGCCTTAAGGTCTTGTTGGACCTTTCTTTTCTCAATATCCGTCCATAAGCCTTCAGGATTTTCTTTAGACTCGCCATCCACCATATGAAGTAGAATGTATGGACCATTGACAACGGAATCCCAAATGTCCGTGTCAACTGCCTCGATATAGATTCTCATACGAACCTTCAAATAGGCATAACCATCGCCACTGAATACGGGAGGGCAGTTAATGGATGCGTCATCACCGCCAAATGGGTTCGTAGAGCCCATATGTAGTCCCTTTCGGATCACGCGTATGCGATTGAGATAGCATGTTTTACTTGCTCTGATACCACTTGTGGTTAGGTATCAGTGATAGAATACACCTAGAACGGGGTTGAATATGTGTCGCGGTTCCCAAATACCGCTTTTCGCACCAAAGCCCTATTCTGGAAAACGACCAGTTAATCGATTAAAGCATTGACTTAATCAATTAAGTTGCACAAAACAGACAGTTGCTCACCGAAATTACAGAAACAATATGGTAGATATATTTGAACATAATTAATCACTATATGGCATAATTAAAGAATCCAAAATATAAGCTAAAATAGGCAATTAAATAACTTGAAAATTAAAGAGATAAAGGTAAGAAAAAGCCTGCAATAAAGATTTTTATCCTGGTTCATTTTACGGTCCACTACAAAACGACATACAGTCCTCTCCTTCTGATCTCGGGAGATTTTCTTCACTAAAATTGAAACAAATGTATATTACATGCACAATTCCAATTACAAGACCTTATATGCTCCCTTCTTGAATTCCTAGAACTCCTACATGGTTTGACTACTCTACTCGCCTAGAAAAACCTTTCCTACGATCTAGCCCCAACCAAGAATATGTTCTAAACTCAAGACCTATAAGTCTTGGTGAAGACTCAATGAATCTCTTTGGTGGTAAGACATCAAGAAACGACTTTCCTTATCACAAAAACATCACAAAAATAGAGTATTATGATACCTTTAATGCACATAATCAATGTATTCAAATGCATGAACCTAATTATCATATATTTCTAGATGATGTCTCATTTTAGTGGATTAATTACTTTATTATGTCTTGTGAGACTCACACCTAGGTTTACCTAACCTAGACTCGATATATATGGTAAGCATCTTAGACTTCTAAAAAGATAATAAAGAATTATAACCTAAGTCTAATAAGTCACCACTTGAGTCCTCGACATGTTGTTTGTTGAATGATCTTCAAGCTTGTCTTCTTGTTGGTCGTCATGTTTGTCTTTATCAAAACATAGATCAATCTCCAATGGTGCACTTCACTTTTAAATTTGAGGTCGTCAAGCATGGGGCCCTCAAATTTTAAAAGGTCAGGCACAGATCCTGGAAAGGTTGACTTCAAAGTCGTCAAGCACGGGGTCCTCGAAGGCACTATTTGAGGTCGTCAAGCACAATGTCCTCATTTTAAAAGATCAGGCACAAAGCTTGGAAAGATTAACTTCGAGGTCGTCAAGCATGGGGTCCTCGAAGATATAATTTGAATCGGTTTGGATGAATGATTATTTGGGATATGTGCGCATGAAGTTCATGTTGATGTTTGTACTATAATGATTCATGTATGAATTTGACTATGCATTTGATTGACATGAGTATGTGTAATGGTGCTTAGGATACATGAGAGGTGGTTGATGTTTAACATAAGAAAATTAGGGGTTTGGGGATGTCCTTGTTTGAATGCTTGTGTATGCATGAATTTTATGTTGATGTTTTATGATTAAAGTGAGTATGTATTGACTTGAATATTAATATGATTTGTATTATGTCTTGTGTATGCATTGTTTGTATGTCATGTATATGCTTTGTTTGATGTTATTAATGAGAATATGCATTGACTTGAATATGAATGTGATTTAATGTATGTATGACATGTATATGCATTGTTTGATGCTATTATTTTTTTACGTATATCCATTTATTGATGCTATTATGTCATGTATATGTATTGTTTGATTAATGTGAATATACATTGTTTGATGCTATTATGAGAGTATTTGCTTTATGTCATATATGATATAAATATTATATGCTTTTTGAATTTAATGTAATGAGAGGTAAGACTGATGCACAAATGTTCTAATGATTTATTTTTATATTTTTCGGATGAAACTCATAAACTTTTGCAGACTCTACTGAAGCAACCCTTGATGCATGTTATTGTTTGGTACCATAACTTTTCACCCATCAAAATTTGTCCCAGTTTAGCTGCATATGCCTTTCTCTTAAGGTGGTCCACAAAATTACCTTAGTATAATCTCGAGGATAATGACTAAACTCAGTCATACTGCCCTAGTGTAGGATAGTTGAGGAATTCTTGCCAAAATGTTGATATTTTTTGCAGGTGGTTATTGTTCATAAACTGCTTTCGATGTTGTGTAGTAGTAAGACTTCACCTTAAGGGTGTTCACTTAATTTTCTCTAATTTTTTTTCCAGAATACCTTATGTAGGTATCTGTCAGGAATTCTCTCATTTTATTATGATCCCAAGTCACCTTTGGAGGCTTTTGACTTAGAATCGTTCTCCTTTTCCTAGATTGTCCATAAGGATTTTCAACCTAGTACTCTTTTTTTTGCCCTTTTAATTTTTTTCATTTTTTTGTTCTCTTTTTGTTTTGTTTTTCCTTTGTGTTTTAGGCTGTGAATGGTGATAAGGTGAAGATAATATTGATAAAATGATTTTTAACACTATGCATTAAAGATGAAATATTTTTATCAAAATTTATGAGTTTTCTTGAGTCAGCGATTTTTTGTTATGATGTGCATAATAAGCAAATAAATTCTCAACAATGTCTTTTCAAGCTTGTACTGTGGCTTGGCTAAGTGTTCTCAAGAAAAGGATATAAGGCTCAAAACTTGTGTTTCCCATACCCACCTTTCGCCTTTCTTCTTTTTCTTATTTTTCATTAGTTTTCTAGCATGATATTCAACTATGAAGAGAATTTTCTGGATAAGAATGACCTAAGATTTAGGCGAATTTTTGGTCATAAAGGGTTCCTTTTATGGGCTTTGCACTTTAATTTTCCCTGACTTTTGCCTGAGATATTGATTGAGGACTCTCAGTAGGTTTTTATTACTTTTTTTTTTTTGCACTTTAAGCTTGAAACGTTCTATGTATTTTCTTATCCTTCAGTCACATCAGTGGTGTCAAAGAATAGTTTTTCCTTTAATAATTGAATGTCAAGGAAAATGATTAAAAAACTACATTCACCGGGTTAGTGACATATTAAGGGTTATATAAAAATTATCTCCTTTCATGATGTATGGGTTCAAATGGGGTGACTAGGGATATCTCCATGATTTTAGGAATTAAAAAAATGCCTTGTATCATCAGAAAAATCTGCTTGAAGATGTACATCATTTTTTGTTCTTTTATTTGCATCATCCTTCATTTAATTTTTGAATCAAATATCTCATAGTAATGTATAGATTAACTCATTTGGGTTTATTTTGTGGTGTTTTTCTGGTTGAAGTGATTAGGTTAATATGGTTGGTAGGAATATGTATGGGATGGTAAGGTTTGTATGATCAATTCATTAATACATATGCCTTAAAAGGATATGCATTTGAAAATAAACTTTTACTTATGAAAAAGGAAACCTAGGTGAGTTAGTAGTATTTGACCTTGTCTAGAGTCCCTAAGTGAAGAAAAGTTTTCAAATTATTCTCCAATGTAGTTGGGATAGGACAAATTGCATCATCTCTCTATCTTCTTGAATTTCTTCATGCTCGACTCTGATCACTTTCAGCGAGTCCAACAATAGTATTCTTAAAACCAACTCCTCAATTGATTAGTGCCCTTATCAATATGGTCATGAAATGGATGATGAGAAATAATTTTTATTGATGCGAAATGTGCATGAAGTGAACATTTTTTTATCATGTTATATTGATTGAAATGCAACCTATAACTCGAAATGATACATGAAATGCAAATATGTTAACTTCGAGCTTATACTATATGTATATAAAGATATATTTTGGGATGTATACATGATATGAGACTAATATTTTTAAAGTATAAATGCATGCAGATGCATGTAATTTAATTTTTTATTGCATGAGACTCTAAGAAAATGCAATTCATGATGAATATGATTCAGAATGCATGTATGAAATGTTTTTTTTATATGAGAATGTTTGCGATGATGAATGTAGTGATATGGTATGATAAGAGATGTTATAGTAATGCATGAAGTAAAATGTTTGAATGATTTTTTTACGAATGTATGAATAAATGAATAGGTGAGTGTGTATGAATGATGTGTTTATTTTTTAAAGTGTATGAATGAATGCATAATTGAATGTATGAAATACTTTCTCTTTATGAATGCATGAATGAATGCATAAGCCAATCAATGAGATTTTTTATTTTTGAATGAAATGAATGAATGCATAAGTCAATTAATGAAGATTTTTGTTTTTAAATGCAATGAATGAATGCATAAGCCAATCAATGAAGATTTTATTCTTGAACGTAATGAATAAATACTTGAGTCAATTAATGAAGATTTTTTATTTTTGAATGCAGTGAATGATTGCATAAGCCAATCAATGATGATTTTATTCTTGAAAGTAATGAATAAATGCATGAGTCAATTAATGAATATTTTTTATTTTTTAATGCAGTGAATAAATACATAAACCAATCAATGAAGATTTTATTCTTGAATGAATGATATATATATATATATATATATATATATATATATATATATATATATATATATATATATATATATATGCGTGTATGCATTCAGTATCGTAGATATGATATACTTAATAGGTTTCATGAGTCATCTAAGACCCTAACCCTAGGGTGGGGGATATAAGGTCTTTATACAAAACATCTTATACGGTCTCGTTATAAGGTTTCCAGATTGCATCCAATCATAAAGAGAGGAAACTCAAATACCCTAGGGATTACAAGTGGGGCCTGTAGTCCATATCGGTAAGGCCCATGATATTTGGTAACAACCTGGGTGGTTCATCATGCCAATGTAAGTGAAGCCCAAACTCCTCATAGACAAAGCAGATGTCCCTTCTAATCTAATGCTCGGGTATAAAGCATATACTTATGCTAATATGATAATGTGTTGTAAAGGATAACAATAAAATAAAAATAAAATAAACTAAAAAAAAATTAAAATCCATGTATGAAATGTTTTTTTTTATATGAGAAGGTTTTCATCAGATGTCGCGCCCCGATTTTCGGCTGCACGACCTCATTAGAGTCGTCACTACATTTTTTCCAAATGTAGAAAAATCTTTTGGCCCAATCATATTGGGCCTTGGACTTTGATATCTAGGTTCGGGAGTCGATTACACACTAGGGAATATATTAGCACCCTAGTTGCCCGTTTGAACAGTACCCTACTATATTGCATGGACTATTAGTTGTGTTATTATTATATTTTTACCAAAAAACTTAATTTTATTATTATGTATGACAAACATGATCTTGGTCCTACGTATCCCTTTTTGGGAATCAAGACTAAGTAGTTCTTTCGGTAAAATAAAGTTTGTTGGTTAGGTTAATTTTATTTCTTAAAAGAAGTAACGTTTAAACTATTATTTTTAAAATGATATGAGTGAAGCATAACCCTTACGTCCGATACCACATCTCATATTAAAATTTGGTTAACAAATTCCATTTTTTAAAACCCTTTTTTAAAATATGAGCGAAACATAGCCCTTACGTCTGATACCGCATCTCATATTAAAACTTGGTTAAAACAATTAATTTTTTTTATTTTAAAAAAAGTATTTTTTTGGATAGAGAAATATAATTAATCCTATTAATTTTAAGAAAGTAAAGTGTGGTTCTTACGTCCAACACCGCAATTTAGGATTAACATATTTCACATAGTCTTGTATTAAACGATTTTTATTTTTAGGTAATTATAAGAAAATATGGGATTTCAAAATAAATTAACAAATAATTCAGTTGCATACTTTATTTATTTTTAGGGTGAATTTATTAACATTATTGTAATGATAATTATTAATGAAAGGACGTAAATAGATAAAAACAAAATTCAAGGAGTGAAATTGTGAACGTGTATTGATTCCAAGGCTGAAGTCGGTGCCAAATTTGATTTCAACAAATTATGTTTGCCTAATGTCTGCTATGTTGAAACTAGATTCCAAAGCAGGTTTGCAATCAAAACCGTTTGAGCGAGATAGAAAACAAAGAAGCTTTGGGAGTGTTGGAGATTATGTATTTTTATGGTTTTTTACTGGTGTCCTCTTTTGTGTGTTGTGTGGAAGATTTTTGGATTATTGTGGATGGTATGAGTTATTTTGGATTTTGAGGGTTTAAATGGATTTTGTTGAATAATATTTGGGTTATTGTGTATAGGAGATTTTGAGTTTGTTGAGGATGATATAAATTTGTTTTATATGGAAGATGATGTTTTTTTTTGGGGAAATGATTGATTAATGTATTTTTGATTGAGAGAATTGTTGAGGATTATTAGAAATAGATGATGAATTGTTTTGGTTGTTGTGGATGATGAGAGTAGATGATGGATTTCTCCTTTTTTTTCCATGTAACTAATCTTCTATTTATCATTAATATCTCGTGGAAAATCAGGCAATATCCTCTTAATTAGAAATTAATTCAGATTTTAAACAAAATATTTTCTTTTTTTAAAATTGAATTTCGAATTTATTTATGGCCATAGATTCAAATATTTGAATTGAGTAATTTTAGGTTCCGGTAAGTCCAAAAAAATTATTTTTGCTCTAAAAATAGTCTAATAAATTTTCTAATGTCAAAAAATATTGCAATTTCCAAAAGTGAGCTCAATATAATTATTTGACCTTTAAATTAGTAGTAGGTGAAAACCTCTTTCTGGGATATAAAATTATGTGTTGAATATATAAAATCTCAAAAGTATTGCATTACCTATGAATAGATAAGAATCAATCATCATAACAAGATGTTTTGAATGCACTTTTATTTTTATTTAATTGTGAAAACGAAAAAAATGAGCGAATTTTGGCATGTGCCTCTTTAAGAAGATATAATCTTTCCATAATTAAGATATTAAGTGATCATTAACTCACTTAAAACCCTTTTAATTTTTTTTATTTAAAAAAATATAAAACGAAAATAGATGACTAATGATCATTATTGGGCCAATAATTACGCATTGAACATTTTTGACACACTTTATTTCTTATTTAAAGTGAAAAAACCAAATTTGGGGATGAAACTATTTTAAAATTGAATTCTCGCAATAATAAGTCAATTAAATGTTCAATTAAAGTATTTTTCTATAAATATTATTTTTTTGGATATTTGAGTAAATCATTGTAGATATTTATTTTGTATCTTTTTGGGCTGGACAAAATGGGGTATTCATTGTAATAATTGTATTTGTCACTTTCATTCACCTTAAACCCATTTGAGACAATTAAATTGTTAAACTTTTCATGCCAATGTTTAGGTGTTTGCTAAAGACCATACAACAACTTACCTAACTTCCGAACCTTATTTTCTTTAAAATGGATTATAAAACCTTTAAGGTGTTTCATATAGATTTCTTCTTCCAAATCACCATTTAAAAAAGTGGTCTTAACATCCATTTGATGTACTACTAAATCATGTGTCATAACGAGCGATTAGTACTTTAATGGATGTCATTCTAGTCACAAGTGAAAAGGTGTCGAAGAAATCTACATTCTCCTTTTGTCTGAAATCCTTGTCTACAAGGTGAACTTTGTATTTATCCAATGTGTCATCGAGTTTCAATTTATTTTTCAATATCTACTTACAACCAATAGGTTTGCAACCAGAAATCAAGTCAGCTAATGTGAAGTCTTGTTACACTCTAGAGAATCCATCTCATCATTTATAGCTTATTGCCACAAATCAGCATCCACATAAGTCAAAGATTCTTGGAGAGTTGATGGATCTTCCTCTAATGTATAGACCATATAATCAAGTCCAAACTCTAGCAGTTCTTTCTCTCTTATTTCTTCTAGTATCTATTTCTAACCCATCCTTTTTATCATTATCTCTAATCACATGTATGTGACTAGTTGATGTGCCCCCACTATTTCTCAATTTAAAAGAAAATTTATTTTCATTGAAGTCAACATCGTTAGACTCAATGATCACTTGTGTTGTATATGGTTTCTGAAGTCCTTCCAGCCATGAGGTAGTTTGTCAATAATTACAGCCACTTCAAATTGTTCATCTAGGGACATACCCTCAAAAATAATTTCATGAGAAATTCTCTGTATCTCATGGAACTGTGTTAAGTGCCATGTTGTGAAGGAAATTCATATGCATTTTGGACACTTATAGTGTATTTATGATGAAATTCATGCACAACTCTAAAGAATCTAGTGTGATTAATCTTGTTAAAGGACCTTACATGTTTTGTGTCAATTTTAGAAGAATAAGGAGTAGAAAAGATGGAAATTGAAGGAATTTGTGGAAAAGGAGCTCTCGATCCCTAGCCCAAGCGACAATTGCTAATTCAAGGAAAAAGGCTTGAATCACTACTTGTCCCTAGCTTAAGCGAGGGGACTGTCGCTCAAGCGACAATTCCCACTTTTGGATGCCAAAGTTTTTCTGTCTTTCTCGCCCAAGTGAGAGCCTATTGCTCAAGCGAGAAATACAGGTTTAAAACTCTAATTCTCTCGCTCGAGCTAGAAGATTTTCTAAATGCTGAAATTTGCTCTCTCGCTCGAGCGAAAATCTCTAGCTCGAGCGAGATACCAGAAGTCTAGAACAAATATAGGCAGTTACGAAAAACAAAGGCGGGTTATCCAACCATTTTCCAAGCTTTTTCACACGACTTTAGAGATAGAAACACTAGAAAGGAAGAGAGAAGTCGTGGGAACGACTTTAGATCCAAAATTTCTTGTATTTCTCATTATCAGAGTGTTGTAATGGCAAGGATGAATGGCTAGTTCTTTGTTGTCGGGATTTGAAATGTAATCTTCTTACCTTGTACTCCTGGATTGAATTTTAATGTAATTGTTATTTCATTTTGGGAAGTTTATCCCATTCTTAATGCATGAGTTTAATTAGCTACTGAATTCTTGTTCTTGGGTTCAAGTTTAATTGGAAAGTTAAATTTGACACCCGATTTGGATTATCTTCCTTCATACATCATTATTTCAGGAATGAATAATGATGTATGAATTGCTTTTACATAGTTTTTAATGCTAGTTAATCATTCAATTAGCCAAGGAATTGATAATTGAGTGATTATCTAAGGATTTTACACTCAAGGAATTGATGTAAATGAATTGCCGAAAATGTGCATCAAAATCAATAACTTTGCAAGTTGCTTGGAATTGAATCTATGGATGTCAAAAGGGAAAGATGATGAATTTCGATCCCAACTCTTTTAAATTCGCAGTTAACCTTTGATTTTAATTTAACCTTGTTATGAAACCATTATCAAATTATCAAATAAATTCGTGTAAATAGTTGCTCAACTAATTATTGTAGGAATTATTGTAAATCCACTCTGCTCCCTAAGGACGATATCCCTGTACTTTACCAAATTTTATTACTTGGATGATACGGTGCGCTTGTCGTTCCATAAAATATCTAACAAACTGAGACTCTATTGATTTATCATCTGTCATCTAATAATTGAGGTAACAGCTAACGTCATACTTTTTAGCCCCAACTTCCTCGATATCATATTTTTTCAAGTGCATACTAAATTAATCAATTGGGTAATGTTCAATAGATTATGCTACAAGCCTTCAACATATTGCACATTATCAACGATGAAGCATTTCCAATTTTTCCAACTTCGAGAATTTTTCCTTGATTATTGTCTCCATAAGTGACATGACCTTTTTCTTTAGGTGATGACTCAATAAACTTACTCTTATCACCTCTCATGTGCCTAGAACATCTGCTGTCGAAATACTATTGATGTCTATATTTCCTTAGGCACACCTATAAAATATAATTTACTTGCTTGTTTTAGGTACCCAAATAGTTTTAGGTCCCTTAGGGTTAGGATTCTTGGGATTTTGTCCCTTTATAATCCAAATTTAATGTCCATTGGGCACGTTATTCAATTCAATATGACATATATTCGAAGTTTGAACATGCAAACCACAATAGAAACAAGTTGGAGATTTTTGATATGAAATTTTAGAAAAATCCACATGTTTCTTGTTTAACTTCTTCTTAGCATGCATATAGCCCAAACTAGATCTATTTCCACTATTTCTTTGTGAAACAAGCAAATTGTTTAGTTTGTGACTACTCTTAGTGAAACTTGCAATTGTTTCCTTTATGCATGTGTTCTCTTTTTCTAATGATGTGCATTTTCCACAATTAGGTATCATATTCAGTTTTGAAGAGCAGTCACAAAAAGAATTAGCATATATTAGATCTAAGGTTTCATTTTGGATTTTGAGCTCATCAATAACTTTTTGCATTTCAATAATCTTCTTCTCATGCACCAAAATCAACCTTTTTTCTATCAACATTTATTTTAGCTAATTTCTTTAGTCACCTTGCTCATCTTGCTCACTATTTTCACATAAATTGTGATTTTGGGTCATTAAACAAAGTTTAGCCAAGTCTTCATCATCCGAAGTGCTTAATATTGCTTCTTCTTCGGGCGCATCTCATACAATATAAGCTATCTTGGCCTTGATTTCCCTTATGTCCTTATCATTCTCAACTCTTTTGAGATAGATAGGACATGTGAATTTTATGTATCATACTTTCCTGTATTCATGGCAAGTGATTTTTTATTTTGTGTACTTGCTCCTTTTTGTTGAGTCTCTTGTGTCTTTCCTTTGAAACTATATGAATCCTCCATTCTTCTTTAGAAATTTGCTGAATTTATTGACTAGGAGTGTCATAGTTTCATCTTCAATGTTAGACAAATCATATTCTTCTTCATTTGATTTCTCCTCTTGTACTTATGTATTTGAAGTTGTAGCTTTGAGGGAAATTCCTTTCTTCTTCTTATCCAATTCTTCATGTTGAGTTAAGCATCCAAACTCCATCTCATGCTCTTGTAGTTTTCCAAAAAGAGTTGCAAGTGACATTGTGTCTAAATATTTGGATTCCATAATTGCAGTCAATTTTGGTTGTCATGTCCTATCAAGACATTTAAAAACTTTATTAGTAAGCTCACGATTTGAAAACACTTTATCTAAAGCAACAAAACGATTAACAATATGAGTAAAAAAAAATTTATATCATTTATAGATTCATTTAGAAACATATGAAGTAGTTCATATTCATGAGTTGATGCATTTAACCTAGCACACTTAACCTCACTTGTACCTTCATAAGTTACATATAAAGTGTCTCACATTTCCTTGACACTTTTGTATTATGAAACTCTAAAGAATTCATCATAAGAGAGTGCATATATGATGATAGTTAAGCTTTTAAATTGTATTGTACCTTTCATTTTTCATCATTCGTCCATAAACTCCTATGTTTTTCTTTTGTTTCACCAACCACTAAATGTAGTGACACATGAGGTCCCTTTTGCAAGGCTTCCCAAATGTCAGTGTCAATGGCCTCTATGAATATTTTCATCCTAACTCTCTAATAAGCACAACCCTATCCACTAAACACAAGAGGACGATTGATTGAAGAACCTTTGTAACGCCCCGAAAATTATTTCATATTTAATATATTTAATCTCTTAGAAAAATAGGTAAAATTTTCTTTCCTTTTTTTCTTCTTTTTTTTATTTTATGTAACCTATAACTTACAAATCATTTTCACTTTTACCTTATTCCATTTTCAAGACGTCATAATTTCAAACATTGCGGAAATAAAATTCTTAATACATTGAAGATAATTAAATGAACACAATTCTTTTCTGAATACTTCTCATTCATAAAATTCTTGAATAAATACAGCATTATTTACAGGGCGAAATCTAATCATCGCGACAAATAAAAAAACTGAAAATACAAAGAAAATAATGTTGGAGCATTGGCATTACAAAAAGTACCTCACACAGGTTCCTATCACAACAAAACAAAAGAGAAACCTCCTAAACTAGAGGTGCACTGGAAGTCTCGCTAGGGTCTTCCTCCACCTCCGAGTCAAAAGAGATCTAAATGACCTCAACTGAATCTTCTATGCAGATAAGCTCTACGCATTCGTCGTTGTCTTCCTCCTCCTCCACTTCATCCGCTCCCCAATCCATCGAGGGGTCCAGGGTGTGCCCATGATGAGCAATATATTACACACTATTCATAACCTTAATTTAGCATGATTGATGATTCTTGGTGCCTAATTGACTTTGTTTCACATGGTTTAGTGTTTTAGACTTTATTGGACTAATATTCCTAAAATGAGTTAATTTGGGATTATTTGGCCTGATTAAATCTATTATCATTTTCAGATCACATTTGGCACCAATGGCATTTTGGGCATTATGGAAGTCGAGGATATATGTTGAAGTGAAGATTGTATTTTTAATTTAGGAGATGTTCTTATTGTAATTTAGCTTTGGGCCCATTGTTTAGGCCCAATTCGGTTTATGTGTGTTGGAGGGGTTAAATTCGGATTCCCCACTCCAAACACACACTTTTACTTTGCCTNTTTTCCGTTTTCCCTCTTTGTGCTCTGCTAGGGTTTAACTCCTTCTTCATTTTCTCATTTTCGGTTTGCTCTTCCATTGCCATGGAAGGCTAAATTTCTGGACTAAGTTCCTCTGGTAATGTATCGAAACTCTGGATGTGTTGTTATTAATGCATTTTCGGTTTCTTTATTGTTGATTTCTTCTATATTTTCTGAATATGGTTTTCTTAATGCCATTGCTTAGAAACTGGTTGGTTGAGTTTATCTTCACTTAGTTGATTTACTCTCCCTAGTGCATGAATGCTTAGTTCGTGTGAATTTGTTAATCATTTCATGCTTATACTAATTTCGCCTAGTTAGAGGTTTAGGTTCTGGAACTTTGAATTGATTAACGCTTAGTTAATTGATTCTCAACAAATTCGGAAGTTAACGGTTGGAATCTGAAAATAATCTTTTGAAACTGAGGATTGAGTT
>NW_017715474.1:0-1305 GCF_001865875.1 Lupinus angustifolius
TCTTAGTATAGTTTAGTGTGTGTCTTAGAATAACCATTCTGTTTGGGTTTCAAAATTTGCTTGTAACATTCACTGTTTGCTGTTTGCTATCTTGTTTAGTTATTTGCATGTTGGTTGATTCAGGTGTATGTTGGTTAATATAGCTTTGGTTGGAATTTTTGCATGAAACTTTGTTTCCATACTTATTTCATTGGATGCATCATAGCCAATTACATTGCTGCTGATTGTGAGATACAAACAAGTAGTGACTAGTTTTACTGTTGATTTTTTATTTTGGCATAACTTTGGGATCGTTGATCAGAATTGAACATATTATACATGCATTCGAGGTAGAAAAATGAGACGATTCTTTCTCTACATGCTGCGTCTGTAGAAGCCCACCTGAAAATCCAAAAAGAGTCTGTTTACTATTTCCTTTTTATTTTACAAGTTTATTTTTCCAATTGTTTTGATTTTGTTGCATTTAATTAAATTAGTTAGGCTTTGAGTTTTGTCCCGAATGGTTAGGATTTTATTGATGCAAAGTTTTGGTTGATTACTGAAATTTAACATGTATTTCCCTTACTGCCCTACATGTTTCTTACTGCTGCATTTAGTGCATGACTAGGGCAAATCCTGACTCTTTGCATCAATAAATTCTGAAATTGATAGAACATTTCATAGTTTGGTTAGACAAGTTAGGATTAAATTTAGATAGTGAGTCTTTTCATCTTAGTGTTAATCTACCTGATAGTGATACTAATTCTGCTGTTTTTGTGCATTCTGTTGCATACTCTGAAAATATGGCTGAACCACCTTCAATCCTACGTGAGAGGACATTAAGGGAGCTGGCTGAACCTGATTTCACATATGAAAACTTGTGTATCCAGTATCCCAATGAGGATGTGTCATATGTGCTAAAAACTGGACTAATCCATTTGTTGCCTAAGTTTCATGGACTTGCAGGTGAATGTCCTCATAATCATCTTAAGGAGTTCCACATTGTATGTTCCACCATAAAGCCTCGTGATGTCCAAGAAGATCACATATGTTTGAAGGCATTCCCACATTCACTTGAGGGTGCTTCAAAAGATTGGTTGTATTATTTGGCCCCTGGTTCTATTACTAGTCGGGATGACCTGAAGAGAATCTTCCTTGAAAAATTCTTTCTTGCCTCCAGGACCACTGCAATCAGAAAAGATATTTCCGGCATCAAACAACTACATACAGAAGGTTTATATGAATATTGGGAGAGATTTAAGAGACTTTGTGCAAGCTGCCCCCATCATCAGATCTATGAACAACTCCTCCTGCAATATTTTTATG
>NW_017715475.1:0-360 GCF_001865875.1 Lupinus angustifolius
TGATTGGAGGAATCATCCGAATCTTAGATGGTCTGATCCTTCAAAGTCTCATCCAGGGCCACCATTTCAGAATAATAATGCTGCACAAAATAGACCATATGTGCCTCCCCCAATCCAATAGCAGAGGCAACAAAAAGTGAATAGAAATCCTGCTCCTGCATCTAGTGAACCTTCATTAGACGAATTGGTTAGGCAAATGACATTGCAGAATATGCAATTCCAGCAAGAGACTAGAGCTTCCATTCAGAGACAAAAGTCCTCCATTCAGAATTTGACCACCCAGATAGGACAGATGGCTACTTCATTAAACACATTGCACTCTCAGAATTCTGATAAGTTGCCTTCCCAAACTGTGGTCAA
>NW_017715476.1:0-1155 GCF_001865875.1 Lupinus angustifolius
TTGTGTTTCATATTGATTTACTTGATGAGTTAACCAATGAACATATCTGTGATTTCCTTAATGATTTTGATTCTATGTCATTGATAGACTCATACACTTGTCATACATGCACTGATTCTGAAATGTGTAATTCTTGTATTGATGAGTTTCTGCTAATTTCTGTTGATCCAAATGTTGTAGAATCAGATTGCACTAACCTAATTGCTACAGACATCATACAACAATCTGATTTTCTTGTCCAGGTACAAGTTGCAGAATCTATGTCTGCTTCTTTAGTTCCATCTGTTTTTCAGGCACTTGTCTTGGAGCTTAAACCTTTGCCTGAAAACCTCAAGTATGCTTACTTAGAGGATGATGAGAAGCTTCCTGTTATTGTTTCCACCTCCCTTGATGCTGATCAAGAGGAGAAGTTGTTGCAAGTGCTGAAAAAGCATAAGAAGGCAATTGGTTGGACCTTAGCTGATATTCCTAGTATTAGGCCACCTATGTGCATGCATAGGATACACTTGGAAGATAGAGCTAAACCAGTGAGACAACCACAAAGGAGAATCAATCCAGTCATCCTTGAGGTTGTGAAGAAAGAGGTCATAAAGCTTTTACAAGCTGGGATTATATATCCCATTTCTGATAGTCATTGGGTGAGCCCAGTTCAGGTGGTTCCAAAGAAGACATGAATTACAGTGGTGAGAAATGAGAGAGATGAGTTGATTCCTACGAGAGTGTAGAACAATTGGAGAGTCTGCATTGATTATAGGAGGCTCAACCAAGCAACAAGAAAGGATCACTTTCCTTTACCATTTATTGATCAAATGCTTGAGCGCTTAGCATGTAAATCTCATTATTGTTTTCTTAATGGTTTTTCTGGGTACTTCAAGATCCATATTGCTCTTGAGGATCAGGAGAATACCACATTCACCTGCCCCTTTGGCACTTTTTCTATAGGAGGATGCCTTTTGGCCTATGCAACGCCCCTAGTACATTCCAGCGGTGTATGGTGAGCATTTTCAGTGACTTTTTAGAGAATTGCATAGAGGTGTTTATGGATGATTTTACAGTTTATGGATCTTCATTTGATGCATGTTTGGATAGTCTGGATAGAGTTCTTCATAAATGCATCGAAACTAACCTTGTTCTAAATTACGAAAAATGTCATTT
>NW_017715477.1:0-2047 GCF_001865875.1 Lupinus angustifolius
AGTTGATATGGATTTTGTTAGGTCTCATATTTTTTGCAGGTTTGGCATACCCAGAGCCATTGTTAGTGACCAAGGTACCCACTTTTGCAATAGATCCATGCAAGCTATGCTCAAGAAATATGGGGTTGTTCATAGAGTTTCACACCTTATCACCCCCAATGTAATGGGCAAGCTGAGATTTCAAACAGAGAGATAAAGACGATTTTGGAAAAGATGGTGCAGCATAACAGAAAGGATTGGAGAAACAGACTTGAGGATGCTCTTTAGGTACATAGGACTGCTTACAAGGCACTTATAGGGATGTCTCCTTATCGGGTTGTCTTTGGTAAAGCATGTCATCTTCCTGTAGAGATAGAGCATCGTTCATATTGGGCTGTGAAAACTTGTAACTTGGCTCTTGATCAACCTGGTGAAGAAAGAAAGCTCCAATTGAATGAACTCGGTGAGATCCACTTAGAAGCCTATGAGAACTCTAAGTTCTACAAAGAGAAGACCAAAAGATTCCCATGATAACTTGATTTCTAGAAAGGAATTTTTGGTTGGTCAACAAGTGTTGTTCTATAACTCTAGGCTTGGACTCATGAGTGGTAAGCTTCGTTCTAGGTGGATTGGTCCTTTTGTTGTTACTAATGTGTTTTCTTATGGTGCTGTAAAAATCAAAAGTGAATCCACAAATACGAGCTTCAAGGTTAATGGGCATCGCCTCAAGCCTTTCCTCACAAATCCTTCCTTAGTGGATGAACTTGTGGAGGAGGACTCATTGGTTGAACCCACTTCCCTCCCTCTATGAATCAGGGAGTTTTTCTTTCTCTTCTCTACTTTTTATTGCACTTGTCCAATTGATATCTTGTGGTGTGAATCCATGCATTTTTGTATGTCAAGTTGCTTTTGAGAATTAAGAGGTTGAAACAATTGTGATAGACTTGTCCCTTGTGAGAATTTGAGCCTTAATTGTGGATGGATTGATGTATGCCATCTAATATTCTTTCATGTCTGATTACACTCTTGATTACTTGCACTCTAGAACTTGACTTGTTTCTTGTTGATACTTGATATTCACATGCACATATTGAAGTGATTTAGGTATTTCTTTTAAATCAGCCACTTAGCCATATAAGCCTATCTTGAACGAATTTATCATTTGATAGCCCCTTTGAGACTTTTATTTCTTTCGTTGTTACTTAGCTCATTACAAGCTTATAAGTGAAAAACCATGATTGTCCTAACCTTAGGGAATTTTGGAGCTTTGGAATTGTTTTGAGAATGGGTATTTAGTAAGAAAAGGTGCATTGTTCTTCAAATCTTGTGGATTCTTGGTTATGTCTTAATGATGGTTAATACAATTGCGTACATAAGTGTTCATAAAAAAAACGAAAAAGAAAAAGAAGAAAAAACGAAAAAGAAAAAGAGAAACAAAAGTGAATACAAGGTTGAGTAAGGCAAAGAAGATTGAAATTAGAGATTTGGTCTTATTTTGGGTTGATTTTTGCTTACTTTTTACTTATTTCCCATTTTTCCTATATTACATTTGGTTTTACCTACATATCCCATATTTATCCTACCTTGTCCTTGGCCCCATTACAACCTTGAAAAGTCCTTTTGATCTTTATGGGCATGTGTTTATAATGTTGATGTTAGAGGCTTGTCAAGCCTATGGTTGTGTTTGTTTTCATGAAGTGCTTTGCATGTAAACACTGGTAACCTAAGACACATGAGTGTAAACACTTTAGAGAGTATATCTTGTGAGATTCTATCATGGTTGCGACTCACCTCTTGGTTTGATTGGTTTCGTGGCATACTTGAATTCATTGGATGATATTCATGGATATTTTGATTTGATGCATATTGGTTAGCAAGTTTGAATTTGCCCATTTCATTGCATTTCCTAGATTTCATTGTGAAATATGTGATTTTCTTAGGTTTCTAGTTTTGGTGATCTTCTTGCATGACTCACTTTGGTGCAAATTGGTTAGCATAACCTTATTTCTTGATTTTGCCCAAGAGTGAAAAGGTTCAGTGTGGGGTATTTGATGAGCAATATATTACA
>NW_017715478.1:0-84775 GCF_001865875.1 Lupinus angustifolius
TTTACTCTCTCTAGTGCATAAATGCTTAGTTCGTGTGAATTTGTTAATCGTTTCATACTTTTACTGATTTCGCTTAGTTTGATGTTTAGGTTCTGGAACTTTGAATTGATTATCGCTTAGTTAATTGATTCTCAAAAAATTCGGAAGTTAATGGTTGAAATCCGAAAATAATCTTTTGAAACCGAGGATTGAGTTGTGAACAAACGAACCAAAGGGATTTAGCCATTTTATTACATTGTTTAACTACTGTTTCTGAATTTGATTTATGTTCATACTATCCAACAAAAAAACCCCCCTTGTGTGTGTGTGAGTATAAGGTGTTTGAAGCTTTGCTTGAAAGATAATCCTTGGGAAACGACCTATAAGTCACTTCCTAGTACTGCAGTTTTAATTGTTATATTATTTGTATTGGGTGCGGCCTCGATCAACCCCCTTGGCATGGCCCCGTCTATCTCTCTTGGCGTCGATCCTAATGATGAGAATCCTATTTGGGGCCAGGTCCTAACAACTTCTGGTACGCCTCGAGCTTCAGCCAGTATAGAAAGTCTGGCAGTTGCAGGTCTTTGGTCGGGCAAAGTGAATGATGCCTCCCAAACTGCGTAGTAAGGTGAAAGATGTAGAACTAAGCCATTGCTTACCCAATCCATCTCCAGGTTGCAAGGACCTGTGTAAGTGTGTCGATTACCCTCAACACTCCATGTCACCTCCTAGGATATAGTGAAGCGATAGCCTCAGATCGGTGCACGGATCAGTGCTGATGGGTCCATCTGAACATGTGTACAAATACACCGGAAGAAAAGAGAGGGAGTAAAACATCTATGAAAAACTTGTCATCGACATCGTGGAATTACACAGAATAATACACCAAGACAACACACAAGTACAAATATATCATGTGATCATACAAGCATATAATAATGATGAATGAAGTATAAAACTCGAGAATTTAGAATCAGTATCAAAGAATATCATGTATGCAATGCTATGCATTAGTCCACCATCCATACTCCTTTATCCTCCCAATAACTATTCAGAAATAACCGAGAGTACAGTTCCCATTACAAGCCGATTTGATCGCACCAAAATTATTCCTCGCAAGGATATATGATCAATATGTTCCAACAGAACTGTCCATTTCAGGACGGTGTCGTATCAAACACTTTTTGGGCATCCCTCTCATCGATCATGATTGCAAAGAGGGGTTGTCAAAGATCGTCGAGTTTGCGCTGTGAGCACTGTCCGATCCAACATAATACCTCATCTAGGAATACATGGGACTCGTCTCACCTAGACTCTCCCTCAAGAATTTGTTGACGAATCACCACCATCAAGACCGTCCCTCTCAACATCTCGGGGCTCATTCCTCTCCCATACATTTCCACTCCACTACTTCATTTTTTACCATGGATATGCGCCCTAACTGAAATTAGAAAATTATGTCTTTTAATCCATCTTTTCTAGCGATCTTCCCATCCTAAGACATCTACCATTCGAAATGCTTCTAGTGGGTCCCAATCTTAACATATAAACAAAAAGAGAATAATTTCGGCACCACTACGAATCATCACTAAATTATCCTGGATGGCTCTCAAGCCAAGTCTCTTACGGTCAGACGATCTCGCTGCATGAGCACAACATAATACTTCTCAACATCACTGTGAACCATCGTTGTATCATCCTGGACGACTCCTCTAGCCAAGCCTCTTACGGTCAAACGATCTCGCTGTGTGAGCATAATATCACACCATCAGGCCTCGCCTTTAACAAAGAAATTCCTTACTTTTATTACTTTCAATAATTTCATATAGTTCTTTACCTTTACAACTTCTTGATGGCAAACATGCCATTAGGCTCTAGTATATATGAGAGTTATCGTTCAGACGACTTAAAAATAAATTAGGTATGTATGGAACCCTCTCGCTCAAGCAATGGCACATCCATTTTTGAGGCATTTGTGGCTTAAGCGAGAGCTGTCTCACTTAAGCGAGAAAACAATCAGTTCTCTTGGTTCCTATTTTAGCTCAAGCGAGAGATGTCTCGCCCCGAGCTAAGGCACTCGTTTTCTTTAAACACTTCTCGCTCAAGCGAGAAGAGCCTGAATATCATTTTAATTACTTTTCTCAAGGAAAATATTTCTCATTTATATCACATGTTTTTAAATCTTGAATTTAACAATTATCACGTACATATCATTCCCATAATAATCATTCAAACATTATAATTCAAGAGTAAACATGGTATTTGCATATATAAACATAACATAAATCGGTATAAGAAATATTGTTCTACTTAATCCAAACAATCAGGCAATTGATTAAGTACAAGTTTTCTTAATACCCAAGGCAATTCCAAACTTGTGAGGGAGTTTGGAGGTCGTGATGCATATTCCACTATGTCACGATGTGTTCTCTCTCACCTGAGTGTGTCGGGTCGCAAGGTTCTCTGTTTGTAGGTGAGCTTACTTGATCCGATCTCCTCTCGAACTCTTCATTACGCCAAAATCACGTTAATGAGTTAATTGAGGATAATTATTATACTTATGAAATAACTTTTTACGCGAAGATAAAACTTTCGATTTAAAATGAATTTAATTGTTTTCGTCCATCCGATTCAAGGTTGAATATCCTTGAATCATCATTTGTCATTGAAAGTCTTACAATCAAATAACACTTTTTAAAGTAAGATTTTCAATAAAACTTATACCATAATTATGTCGCAATCCATGGATATACACCAGACTAGTTCCCAAGAAAGAGAGGTGAGTCGCAAAGACACCCTTAAATATTTACATCATTTTACTAAGATTCAACATTTTTAAATCATTTTACCATCTAAGACTTCATAACACTTTAAGTTTATAAAGTCAAGACTTTTTAGGTAAATCTCATTATTTCAAGTATACTACTAAAACAAATTTTCATGAACATCTTAACACCTCCTAATTTTTTAGGAAAAAACCTCAAGGGTTAGTAAGTGTTATTTTCATAGTCATGAAAAAGAATGACTCTTAATTTAATATTTTACACTAAACATCTTTTAGTTATTCTTACCACTTTAAAGTAAGTCAACTAAAATAAATACAACATTTTTTTATGAACATCTTAACAACTCCTAATTTTTTAGGAAAAACCTCAAGGGTTAGTAAGTGTTAATTTCATAGTCATGAAAATAAATCATAAGGTAAGACTTTCTACTACTTTAATATCTAAAAATTCGTAACACTTTAAGTTTATGAAGTCAAGACTTTAATAAATCATCTTTTATTCCAAATCATTATTTTAACTTGGAAATCAAAGAGTAAAATATGCTAAACCACTTTTAAAACATAATACTTTCTAAAAATGAAACATTTTCAACAACAACTCATCAACATCATAAACTTTCAAGAACAAAATACAAACTTTTTCCTAACCACATTAAAGGTTTCTTTGATGTTAAAATCATTAACTTTAAAAATATTCAAATACTAACAATAATTTCTAATATTTCCAAACAAATAACTCATCTAACCTTGTCCAAAGATATAGTTTTTCCATCTAAGAACAAGGAAGAAATTTCAAGATTTACAAAAGTCAAAAACTACATAAAGGTTCATATGATTTTATTATCATCCCCTTTAGTTATGTCTTCATAAAATACTTAAAGAACAAATATAAAATCTACTTTATGAACAACATAATAAAAGCTCATAACTTTCTATGAAGTATGAGAAGAAGATGAAGAAGAAAAATAAAAGACTACCTTAGTTTGTATAGGAAATTTAGTGTAAAAATGAGAGAATGGGGTGAGGTATTTATAGGAGAGCCTCACCCTCATCAAATCAAAAAATTTAATGCAAAGTAATTAGATTTAGACTAGCATAGGTTATGTGTCTAATGGTGGTGGAGTGAGAGGATTTGTTGAGTGATTTAGGGGTTTTTGGAAGCTTTTGCATTACTTGTGTAATAAGTAAGTGACTCATGAAATGATGACTTCCAACTTTATTGATATGATGTAATTTCCCAATAAACATCGTGTCCGAACATTTTCAGATAAATTTGTCCTGAAATATACAATCTCCCGATTTAGGACATTTGTCTAAAACGTCGAAACTTGAATTTCGAGGTGAAAAATATCTAGAGATATGTTACGGACAACCTTGATGTCTATTTTGACTAGAAATAATATTTCGAAGCCAACGGAGAAATTGGAATTTGATTCCAAGTTACGGAACTCAAAAACTGGGCGAAAACTCGATAAAACGACCCGAAATCGTCTCAGACACTTTTACTCTCCAAAAATCTTGAAAAAATAGGGAAAGCAAGAAAATCATAATAAAATACTAAAACTCAACTGAGGTTTAGCCTAAAACATTACTGATTAATTTATATAATTAATCCATTAATACTAATTACTTAATTGAAAGTACTCTGTGAAACACGGTGTTACAACCTTCACCACCAAATGGATTTGTAGAGCTCATCTTTGTTATTCTTAGGATCACACAAATTTAGCGATTAAGCTAGCACTAATTCGAACTAACTCTGATGCCACATGTTGGATAACAATGGCTCTAACATACCTAGAGGAGGAGGGTGAATAAGTGCATTGGTGTACGATTCAAAATTTTCAGGTTTGAAAGACATTCTTAGATTTTCCTTGATTTAATTTATTAATAGATTAGTTAATCAATTAAAATATTTCTGCATTTAATCGATTAACTCAATCTGTTTCTTGAAAATATTTAGTTCTTTGACACAATGATATGTAATGATCAATTGTTCTTTCATATACTTTAATTTATACGATCAATCATGTAGAGTCAATTATACAACAATGCTAGTATGAATTCAATGCAAGATAATAGAAATTGATAATTGCTTAAACGTATAAGATTAGGGATAAGAGAATTTAAGATGTTCGATTTTATCCTGGTTCGATTGCCAACTACTACAATCTACATCCAGTCCTCCCTTTCTGATCTAATGAAGAATTGAAATATTATTATAAACAATCTTCCACCAAGAACATCTTGAACCTAGCTTCTAATGGATAACCTCACCAATTCTAGCTTAGGATTTCTCTGAACTCTTCTCTCCTTCTATGGTGATACCTCACACCTTGAGAGATAGATTACAAATCAAATGTTCTTCTTGTGTATAATGATTTTTCACCTTTTCTTATACTTGTATACACTCTATTTATGATATATCTTAACCTTATTGATATCTCACAATCTTAGAATACTTGATATCTCACTTTGATGTGATATGAATGCTTGAATGTCTCTTCTCAAAGATTCATGAAAAATCATCTTGTTGTGTTTCAAAGTATCTAAGTCTTTTTTTAGAAACTCTCTAGTTTGATCTTGAAAAACGTGTCAATTACTCATGAGATTTGTTGATTATAATAATAACCTTTAGTTTTAATCAGTTTTCTGATAGTTTAATCGATTATGATGATACTTAATCGATTAACGTTCTTTAAAAATCTAAGATTTCAAAACCGACACTGACTTAATCGATTAACTATGTTCTGAAAAATACTTAATTGATATGTTATGAACCTTTAACATGATTTAGTAATGTGTGATGAATGATTTGAAATGACATAAGTTTAACCTTATTTGATGCATCAAAATTATGAAGTCGTGTATGAATGTTAATGCATCCAAATCATAAAGTCATGTATGAATGTTAATCTCATATGTATAATAATTATCATTCTAATTTGTGAGATTTTCATTTGGTTCATCTTTCCTAGTCTCTACCCATTCAAAACATCTTAGGACCTAAGGAAATGAAAATCACTCTTAAGCTTTTGTTGATCATCTTGACGCTTGAACTTGAGTCTTCAATGTTGTTGTTATTTAGCTTTGTCCATATCTTAATGTTTTGTCTTTATCAAAATTATGGATTTCACATTTGCATCCACATATTTGACCCAACCAGGATATTGACAAAAATAACTATGATCCCATCCTAGACAAACACAATCCCAACGATGATTCCACTCCAAGCAATAACCCTAGAAGATCCAATCAAATTATGCAACCTCCCACTTATCTAAAGGATTTCCACTATAATCTTCTAAGTACAAGTAAGCACAAGAGTGACAAATAAGTATATCAACCCATTACCTTTGTCCTGTCTTATGACCTTATTTCCCATAGCCATCTCCATCATGTTTTAAGCATCGCTACCAATAATGAGGCAAAAACCTACAATTAAGCCATAAAATCTAAGCCATGGATCAAGGCCATGCAAGAAGAACTCAATGCTCTCGAATTAAATAAATCTTGGAGCATAGTTGACCTACCCACAGATAAGAAGCCTATAGGGTGTAAATGAGTTTATAAAGTCAAGTATAAGTCTAATGGGAACATCAAGAGATACAAGGTCAGGTTAGTAGTAAAATGATACAATCAAATAGAGGGAGTTGTTTTCTTTGACACCTTTGCACATGTTGTTAAACTAACAACAATTAGGCTTTTACTTGCCAATGCATCTTTCTGAAATTGAATATTGCATCAGCTTGATGTCAACAATGCCTTCCTACATGGTGACTTGATTGAAGAAGTTTATATGAACATTCCCTTAGGAGTCATCTGCCATAAACCCAACAAAGTATGCAAATTGGAAAAATCCTTGTATGGCATTAAGTAGGCAGAGAGACAATGGTACACCACGCTCTCAGATTGTCTTATTACATTAAGCTACACCCAATCTCAACATGATCACTCCCGTTTCACCAAAAAGGAAAATAATATGGATGACTTGGTTGCAGCTAGTAACAACAAGATAGGGATAGATAATTTAAAATAATATCTCAACAATAAATTCAAGATTAAGGACTTAAGGGCCCTCAAATACTTCATGAGGTTAGAGGTTACTAGAACAAAACATAGCACAACCATCTACCAAAGAAAATATACCTTAGACATTCTATGTGATATAAGATTTCTTGATTCTAAGCATGTGCCAACTCCTATAGTCATAACTACCAAATTACATCAGGATAATTCACACACCTACATCGATCCAAGACTTTATAGAAAATTGGTAGGAAAACTTCTTTATTTAACCAATATTAGACCTGATATTGGCTTTGTTGTTCAGCAATTAAGCTAATTTATAGCTCAACCAACTAATCATCACTACAAGGCCTTATGTAGAGTCGTTAGATACATCAAAGGCATCCTTGGCCAAAGGCTATTTTATCCAAATTCCCCATCTTTGCAACTAACAGTCTTTAGTGATTCAGATTGGGCAGCTTTCGTAGACTCTAGAAAATCCATAATGGATATTGTCTCTTCTTAGGAGACTGTCTTGTTTCTTAGAAATCCAAGAAACAAAAAAATGTGGCTATATCATCTTCAAAAGATGAGTATTGTGCCATGACTTCTACCTCTTGTGAGATTCAATGGCTAACCTATTTGCTTGAAAATTTTAAAATATCTTTTATACAACCTGCTTCATTATACTGCGATAATGACTCACCCATATACTCAGCTGTAAATTCAGTGTTCCATGAGAGAACAAAACACATTGATATTGATTGTTATCTGGTTAGAGAAAGACTTCAATCAAAGCCTTTCCATTTGCAGCCAATTTCCACAATTGAACCTATTGCAGATATTTTCATCAAAGCATTAGATCCATCCTCATTCAATTTCCTACTCTCCAAGCTCACAGTAATTAATGTATACTCTCCAGCTTGTATTAAAGGTAAGTCAAGACAAACATCATTGCACTCCTGATCGAGATGGCTTGAATCATGGTCAAGGGAACCTAGCTCATGACTGAGGAAACTTGGGTCATTACCGAGATGACATGATTCGTTACCGTGAGAACCTAGCTCGTGGCCGAGGAAACTTGGGTCGTGACTGAGGGAACTTAGTTCGTGACCGAGACAACCAAGGGCTTGACCAAGGAGGCTTAGCTTGTGACCGAGACAGCCATGGACATGACTGAGAAGACCTGACACATGATCAGGGCAAGACATGGCATGACAAGGAAACAAGAAGCCAAGACCTGGCCATGGTGCATCAAACATGGTCACAACGCATCAAGCTAGCGCACCAGCAGCACATCAGACTTGGTCATCACGCATCAAATCTGTCCACGACACACCAATAATCTAGCCATGGCGCACCAGTGGGGCATCTCTTGACCAGCCTTGGACATTTTCAAAGAAATTATTTCTCACATGGGCAAATGTTTGATTAACAATTTTTTGCGTTGTTTTAGAACAAAAATAGTTAAGAGTTAGTTGTGATATAGGTTGTTATATTTCTGTTTTGTTAGTGGTGTACTATGCAAGCAACTTAGTTTTCCTTTCTCATCTTTGTATATAAGGCCCTTTTAAGGCTTTAAATAATAAATGAATGGACAAATTATTCATACAAAATTGCAATATGGAGGGATTAAATGACCAATTCCAAACCATTAAATAATAATTTTTTTTTTTATGAAACCAATGCTTTCGTAAATAACAATGTTATAAAACTTGGCTCGAACTGGCTAGTTCGACCGGTTTAACCGTGAATCGAACATCTAACCAGTCTGAGCATCTCATCTAACCGATTTTACATCAAATCAGGTTGACTCGGTCAGTTTAAGCCTAAAACTAGTGACTCGAGTGGTCGGACTGGTTGAACCAGCCGAGTCAATTAAAAAATATTTTTTAAAAACAACCAAATTAATGTCGTTTTTTTGGTGAAAAGCAAGTACTTTCAACTTATTTGTAATTATATTTATCATTTATTAATTTATATTATAACAAAATCTTCATTGTTTAATTAAATTTTAAACTTACTGTATATTTTTGTTGTAGTTAAAATATAGTTCATATGTTGTTTGATGATGTTATCAACTTATTTGTATCATTTGATAGTAGTAAAATGTATGCATGATAATGTTTGTAAATTTTGAGTATACCATTATTAAATATTGTTACATAATATAATGCAAGCCGAGTTAACCGGTGCAACCATTGACCCATTGGTTGAACCAGTGACTAATTGAGTTAGTACTCTGACTGAGTCATTAACCGATCCGAGTTTAGTAACTAGTAAATAAGGTGTTTTCTTTTGTTGAAGTTGAACGACAATTGATTGAACATACTCAAAAGCATTCTTTAATGCTAATGAACAACAAAAAATCATGTGTGAGGTACAATAAATATTGATGAAAACATAAATTAACTTGTATCTATGGTGCAATAGCGCAACCCAAAGTAATTAAGATTTACAAGTCGACTTATCATCACATTCTAATTTTAATTCCATTTTAAACGTAAATAATTATTTTGGGTGTAAAAAGAAAGGAAAATAAATTATTCAAACCACCAACCAAAAAGATAAAACAAATATCATCTAAATTTCATAACAGCCACCTGTATAACCTTCAATTACTCATTATTTATCAATCTCTATTCATACTTCTCAGAACTCTGATAGACTGGGGCTGAAGATCTCTTTACCAATACCCAAACTTTGAAAAAATAGGGATATTAGAGAAGACAGAAAAAAGTATCACTTTTTTTTATTTTTAAAATAAACTTATTACAAAAACACCCCTAACTTTGAACTTGTTCTAAAAAATAGGTTGTGTCGTACTTATATTGTTTTCATTTTTCACATGGTAAAAGATAAATTTTCATTTTTTCTTTAAACAATACCTTTCTAACTTTTGTTATCATTTCCATAACTATATAAATGGATTCTATTGTCCAAAACTTCATGTACTCAAACATTTCCTCATTTGTAAAACATCAATTTTTAAATCAAAATTTCATCATTTTCCTTTAAACAATGTTCTTATAGCTCTCCTTAACATTCCCATGGCTAAATATAAAAGTTTATTTTGTCTAAACCTTCATGTATGATCTTTTTTAAAATCAAGTCCACTCATGTTTTCTGCATATAAATTTTTCCGTAATATAAAATGGTGGCAGAAGTGGTTGTCACCATTCTTGAGAGTGATGGGGATTGGTTATCCTTCTTCCTATCAGATTATTTATCAAGATTGAAATATCAACATTTGACATAAACCACTAAGTAGAGTCAAATCTATTTATCATTGGATTTGTTGGTGTACCAGAAATGATTATTATATAATATTGGTTACAAGGAATAACATAAAAAGGTAATATGTTGGTCAAGTGGTGCAAGACCTACTAGATTATCAAGTAGGTCAAAACGTGAAGAGTTCAATTCATTGAAGTGACAGTTATTGAGAGAAGAACAACTACATACTCCAAAGGAGATTAATTTTTACTCACGGGATGAGAAGATGACTTGATTATAGCAAAATAAATAAAAAGCAAGTGATAAATAGAAGAGAATGACAAAAATATTGTTAACACAGTTGAGACATTGATTGAGTCTACATCCTTATGAGCGTTGAGTGTACATAAATATATTATTAGAGAATAAGATATTATAAAGCTCTAACACACCTATAACCCAAATCCCTACAAAATATTTTTAATTGATAATTATAATTGATGCATATCAAACAAGAGACTTGAATCTAATATAATATTAATTTATTCCTTCATCTAAACAATATAAGATTTCATATAATAATACATTTCAAACTCCCAATAAAAATTAGTATCTGTATTTGTTCGATTCACTTGTTAATGTTTACATAAATAAAATAATACTCATAACGACTATTTTGTGTAAAGACCTTACAAAAAAAGGATAAGCCATCTAAAGATCCACCTAAGTTCAGGTGGAACAGAAGTCCTTCTAATATTGAAATGTAGGAGAAAGATAATTTTTTTAAACTATTTATTTAATTAATTTAAAAATAAAATTATATATGTATCAACTTTTTACATATTAATTTAGGTTCAATGAGTCTAATACCGGAAAGGATTCCAGCCCGATAACTTGCATTGTAATTATTTTTTGTTTTTGGTCTAGTCATGGTATAGTTGGTTTAACTAAGATAAGTTGTCTTATATTTTATGTTTTAAATGTTATTTTGGACCAATAAAAATAAATTATAAATAACAATATTGAAAGATCAGTCAACATTTCATAGCAATTATTGGATTACATTGAAAGAGCCATCAACATTTCATAACAATTATTCTAATACTCCAAAAGAAAAGTTGTCATGGATGATCTCACTATTACCACTCGCATCCCATGCTTCACGTTTTAGACCCTGTACTCCATTTATATGCATGCAACTCATGGAAGTGTACAATATGTTCTTGGATACTTGCCATAATAAAAGACATATGTCCATGCAAGTGTATATTAAAATATCATTAATTCTCCACGAATAGGATATGATATTTTAGAAAAAGACTTGTGTGAAGGTATATCAAATTAAAATTTACTCCTAAATAATAGAATAAAAAAATATAAATGTATTTGTCTTAAAATATGACTTGTCCGAAACATATTCACATAAGTTGTTCTCGACTTTTTATACTATGAGTTGACTATCATCATTTATTATATAATTATCATTTTAAATAAAATAATTTACCTAAATTAACATATAAATTTTTTTACATTGATATTGATAGTTAACATATTAAAATCAATTAAATAGGATAGATATATAAACTCATTACTATTGGAATAACTCCGATGATTATAGACAAGTTTATATATTATTCATGAACGAAATTGGAAGTGTTGTCCATATGAAGGATGAAGATATCAATTCCAATTTGGTATCTCCTGCCCTATTTTATCCAATAATATAGTGATAAGTCATTTAAAAAGTTCAGTTTATTATGCCACTAAAAAATGTTCATTCATGTATGACATTTTCTTCTGATAAAACAAAACAAAACATTATGTGTCATTATATTATTGAACTAGACATGGTTGGAAATGCAAAATTGGGACATGTGATGAATCTCCATCAAAGACAATTATACACTAAAAACAATAAATTTAGTTAATGTAATAGATCCTTGATTGGTCATTGTCAAATGAATTAGGTGTATAATCGGTCCAACTTTTTTTCTTCTTTATTCTCTGCTTTGCTTTTACTTTCAACACATAGCATATCCTCATAGGCAGCACAAAAAATCGGACATTTGAAAATGGAAGTGGATCCAAGGCAGAAACTGCTAAGTACTAAGGAAACATCAAAAGAAGAAGAAGAATTGTCATTGGTGAAGAGAGTATGGGAAGAGAGTAAGTTGATGTGGGTAGTAGCTGCTCCAGGCATATTCACACGATCCTCTACTTTTGGGATCAATGTTATCAGCCAAGCTTTTGTTGGCCATATTGGGTCAAGGGAACTTGCTGCTTTTGCTCTTGTATACACTGTTCTTATAAGATTTATTAATGGCGTTCTGGTAAGTTTTTGACATTACTTTCCATTTTAATGTAACATTTTAATTTAAAAACAAAATATTTGAATACTAAGTTTGGTGCAACTATAAAGTTATTGGCTAGTGACTATGAAAATAAAATATCCACTCTCCCTATGAAGTGATGTTATATACATCTACTCTCTCACATACCTCACTAAATTAGTACTCAAATATTTTGTTTTTAAATATTTGAGTATCATTAGCTCATCGGTTGAAAAAACATATTGAAGTTAAAAAATTAATAATTAAATTAAAAAAATGACATCTAATTAAAAAGAAAACGTGTAAAAACAGAAAATAATTTTTTGTATTACTTAGTGGAATGTGATTAACTTCAAACGGAGACAATGTTTTTGATGACATATGATCTTTGTTCCACTAGTTGGAGTATTATGCAAACATCACTTTTATTATATACTAAGTTTCTAGTTTATAAGGAATCCCATTATTTGTTCAAAAAAACTTATCATCCACATTATAGCATTTTTCATGCATCAATGATTTCGGATGAGTATAACTATATTTAATTACAATTCGTGATTAAAATTAGTAAAATAACAATAAAATTTAAATAAAGATGATAGTTTTTGAAAGTTTTAAAAATACCTTAATAATTCAAAGTAATAATAACTAATGTAAAATATGTTAAAGAAAAATGAATTTTCACAATTATTTTCATTCTTTAATAGACTTAAGCTCATCAATGTCAGAGGTAAATGTGTTTTAGTTTTTTACCAATATAAATCAATATATTTTACATGAAAAATAAATATACTTATTCTCCACTTTTGTCAAAATTGTACTTAACTTCGAGAAGATTGAAAAATGTTCTTCAAATCTTTGTTGTGAATAGGTGGCATCAATAATAAAATATCAATATTGATATTTCAAGCTATTCTTCTATTACTCTTGAAGATTCATGAGATATAATTTTTCCAAAAGAAATATCACATGCTTTATATTTATAAACTAGGGATCCGAATTGAAGATTCTATTGTTTGGCCTCCATAATCCTCACAATCTCCGAGTAAATGTTGAAAGAAAATGAATATATTGTTTCTTTGATGATTGCTTCCACTTTTTTAACACAAAATCCAGTGAGTCATAAGGTATTCAGGTAATCAGCATTCAGAGGTTTAGGGAATGAAATAATAAAGGAAATTGAAGGTTTGAGTTATAAAGAATATAAATACTAGTATACTAATATTTTGCTATAAAAACACAAAATTCCTCAAAAGTACATTGTTAATGGTCCACATGGTTTTGTTTGATAAATTATTACGAATGGAGACTTTCTGTCTCAAATTGTGTCTCAATGGTGTCTCAATAGTGTTAGTTCACTTATTACCTATTAGTGTTAATAGTTAAGATATTAGTGAATACCGAAACTGCGGTTGTACCGGCAAGAGAATCATATACTTCAAAGGTTGTAATGGAATTAAAGTTGATTATTCACAATGTTGCTTTCAGCTTCTGAACATCTACTATTACAATTCAGAACATTCAAACTTTGTTACTTTGTGGATGTATGTTAATGCATATGTATAGATATACAATAACCATGTTTTTATCTCATTATCATAAATCATGGTTATTGATAAAACATTGAGCTATAGGAATTGCACGAGCTTTTACTGGTATCTTTCACACATATCCAAACTATTTAAGGCGTGATTCTACTATCTTTTTACAATAGGAGTTACTCCAACTTTCTTTCTAATGTATTCATTTCTAATTCTATATTGTCTAGTGTATCAACTCATCCAACACAGTATTCTCATATCTACTACATGATTAGATATATTTTTCCTCTATATGGCTCCAAATACAGTTTGTTCAATAAAAATGTATTAACATATTTATTTTAGAGGTTATTTTAGAAGTTGGCTAGCTGGTTAGGAAGCTAGGCAGTTAAAGTTAGTTTATTAATTTTGTGTTATTCATTTGCTTGGATCACAACTCTTTTTCTTTTGTATGAATATGTCATATTTGCTTCACTTTTGAGAGAATGAGGTGAATTTCTAATTTTCTAACAACCTTATTGCAATGGCAATTGTAGTTCGGTATGGCGAGCGCATTGTCAACACTTTGTGGACAAGCATATGGTGCAAAAGAATATGGCATGATGGGAGTGTATCTTCAAAGATCATGGATAGTGTTAACATTAACTGCAATCATTCTTCTTCCTTTCTTCATATTCACAACCCCAATTTTGATTTTATTAGGCCAAGATGAAAGCATAGCAGAAGTTGCAGGAACCATTTCACTTTGGTCAATTCCTGTCATGTTTGCTTATATAGTCTCATTTACTTGCCAGACATTCCTACAATCTCAAAGCAAGAATGTGATTATTGCATTTCTTGCAGCATTTTCAATTATCTTTCATGTGTGTCTGTCATGGCTTTTGGTTATAAAGTTAAATCTAGGCCTTCCTGCTGCAATGATTGCTACAAGTTTGGCTTATTGGATTCCCAACATTGGACAACTTATATTTGTCACATGTGGTTGGTGTCATGAAACATGGAAAGGTTTCTCATTTTTAGCATTCAAAGAACTTTGGGCAGTTGTGAAGCTTTCACTTTCAGCTGGTGCCATGTTATGGTAAAGTTTTCTTCTTTATCAATTCTTGTTAGTAAATGCAATGATTGCCAAATAAATTTGGATTTTCTTTTTTATTGGAGTAGCTAATAGAATATTGATTCTCAAGATTAATTTTATGGTGTTTATGTATCCCATGTGATTTAAATTGGGGACCGCATCACATGATGTGGCCGCAATATTTAGGTTATGGTGACTTTGCAATTATATCACACTACAATTACGGTGTGATACCGGATTATAATGATGCAGCCACATTAGGCTTGTAATGCAGCCGTATTCAGGTAGTATTAGGCCATATGAGACTGTGTCGAATTCAAAAATATTTTTTAATCATAAAATAATTCACATCGCAATGGCCGCAACCAACTCCCAAAATAACCGCAACTATAATCTAGACCCTAACTATAATCTAAAATACTGATCTATCCTAACTAAAATATTTTCTAACATGATGAAGCTGTTTTTGTTTTACAGTCTTGAACTCTGGTACAGCACAATATTGGTTCTTTTAACAGGCAACATGGAAAATGCAGAGGTTGAAATTGATGCTCTATCTATATGGTAATCCTTCTGCACTCTAACATTTCTCTATTAAATTTTATATCTTGTGTTTCTTTTATATATTGTTGGCTATATTGGTTTGATGTATTGTTCATTTTTCTCTTGGTCTGATGAAGATTAAATTTGTACTCTTTACAGTTTGAACATCAATGGATGGGAAATGATGATATCGTTTGGTTTCTTGGCTGCAGCAAGGTAATTCCCTTTCTATTGTTGATGGATCATTGTTTTTCTCATATATCACACGCCACTTATTCAAATTGTGGATCACATCACTATTATGGTTGCGGTGTCACATTGGATCATAATAATGTGGTTGCATCGAGCCATAGCGTAATTGCATCATATGACATTTAGACCGTATTGGATCATATCAAACTGCACCAAATTCAAAAATATTTTTTTAATCCCAAAACATTTGCACTACAATGGTCACAATCCGCATCACAATCACAACGACCATAAGGATCGTAGTTGAAGTTACCACAACCGTGACTACAATTGTGAACACAACTACAATATAAAACAGTGTCACACACAAAAATAACATTTATGCGTTACAAATCAAAACATGACTGTTCTACCATTTTTTCATCTTCTGTATTTACAATGGAAAATTGACTTGATCTTAATTTGCAGCGTTCGGGTAGCTAATGAACTTGGGAAAGGAAGTGCTAAAGCTGCAAAGTTCTCTATAGTTGTGACAGTTCTTACATCATTGACCATTGGGTTCATTCTGTTTTTGTTTTTCTTATTCTTTAGGGAAAGACTTGCTTATATATTTACCTCAAATAAAGAGGTAGCAGATGCTGTTGGGGATTTGTCACCTTTGTTGTCAATCTCTATACTTCTAAATAGTGTCCAACCTGTACTCTCAGGTATCTCTCCAAAATTTACTCTTTTTGACTTGATTTAATGGATAGGTTTAAGATTTGAATCCTGATTCCTTTTTCATGACAAAAGTGATTTAATTTGTCAATGGTATTTACTTATAAAAGTAGAGGGCCAATATCATTAGCGTAATTGTAAGATTGTTTTGTCTTGTGACCTGGAAGTTCGAGGTTCAAAACAGTTACTTCTCTTGTGAAAATAAGGATGTGTAAATCTACCATTCCTAAATCTTACTATGTGGGAACTTCATGCACTGGACCCCCCTTATATACTTCTAACAACTATACTTTGAGTTAGTCATTTTAAGATTTATGTATGCATATCTATTTACTTATAAAAGCTAGAGGGTTAGTAATTGTTTGTCTTGTGATCTGAAGGTCATAGGTTCAAATTCTGAAAACAATTTCTTTCTCTTGTGAAAGTAAGGATGTGTGCATCTATCATCCCCATACTCCACTATGTGGGAACCTAGTACATTATGCCGCCCATTATACAAACTTATAAAAACTATACATTGAATTAGTAATTTTAGGATTCATGTATGCATATGTATTATCTGAAAGAATATGAGGGAAATGATATTGTCATTTTAACAGGGGTTGCTATTGGAGCTGGGTGGCAAAGCATTGTAGCATATGTAAACATAGGGTGTTATTATGTTATAGGAATTCCTGTAGGACTTGTGCTTGGTAAAATAATTGATATGCAAGTCAAGGTATGATTTTACCTAATGTCTCAAATGTACTTTAACTTTGTACTGATTTATCAATTGAACAAACTTATTACTTTTCTATAGGGAATCTGGATTGGAATGTTGTTTGGAACATTTGTTCAAACTGTGGTGTTAGTTATAATCACTTACAAAACTAATTGGGACGATCAGGTATTTTTTGACTTCAAATTGTTTCTTAATTACTATTTTCCATTGCTACCAAATTATAATCATATTTCTTATACATATGATCATATGTTATACTGTGTAGGTCATCATAGCTAGAAATCGTGTTAACGGGTGGTCTAAGGTGGACGGGACAGATCAAGAAACAAAACTAAATAGATCAGATGATCATTTTAGTGTTATGATTTAGTCCTATGGTGTTATGGATCTTATGTTAAAATAGAGAATGACACGGAGAAAGAGCTTTTTTGTTGTATAAGTTGTGTTATAGGAGGTAAAACGATAGTGTATGAGTTATTGCATTATTCACCATATATATTCATTTATTATTAACTCTTCAAAAAATAAATTTAAATAAATGATGTATAATATAGTGAATATCTATAAATCATTACGGTGACAATACATAAATATTATACTTATATATTATTAATACAACATACAAACAAGGATTTTAATCTTAGAAATATATTATCAAACTAATATTGGTTTGGTTTCCCCTTAAATGATGAGATATAAGTTGATTCTGCCAAATTTCTAACTATACCTTAATGGACTAACGCTCTCCCTTAAGATAGTGTACAGATATCTTTAATGTCCATCTTGTTAGGTGAGTGTGAAAGATCCTGTTGGAAATTGAGTTTGGAAGAACATCAGCAAGATGGTCTTCAGATTTCAAAAATAGAAATCAAACTATTTTATTTTCAAGGTTCTATTTGATGAAGTGTAGATCCCACCTCAACATGCTAGGTCTGAACATGTTGGTTAGGATAATAAGAGATGTGAATTGATGTCTTGTTATTACAATAAATTCTTCTCTCTACTAAGTGAAAAATCAATTTTAGTTATTCCGACCCGATTTTTGGTTGAACACTAGCTATGTGACTTAGGAAGAAGTTCACTAAGCCATAGTTGCAATCTAACAACACACAGTTTAGATACATAACAACGCTTTTAAGTATTGTCTATTTGAGTGTAGTAGAATACCGACCTTCTTTAACAGCGCATATATGGGTACATACAATAGCGCTTCCTCCAAACAGCATTGTTATGCATTAGCGATATTGTATTAATCATATACAACAACGTCGTCTAAAAGGACATTGTTGTATATGATTAATACAACAACGATTGTCATAAAGCATGCGCTGATGATTACCTGTATATAAGATTATCAACAACAAACATATATTCTAAACCACACACACATTAATACAACACGAGAAATACTTGATGAGTTATATTGTAGAACAAAATAAAATTTTTTAAGATTACCACAAATTAAACAGTTATATATGTTGCCAAAATACAATGTTCATGGCTCAAAATAGAACTGAAAATTAACAATGTTCATGGAGTTTGCACAACCATAAAAAAGACAAACAACAAAAAAGAAATTAACATCAACGATTGTTCATTCTTCAAAGTGCCCCTCAGTCGAAGAAATCATCTAAGTGCAAAATATAATTAAGATATTTCACATAGTCCAGGTCATCATCCCCTATGGCCGTTAAGAATTGCTTCAAAAACAAAAAAATTAGATTGAAGATATAAAGATTAAACATTCAAATCCAATAAGAAATTAAAGATAGAGATTAAAGATTGCAAAAATGACAAACACATTCTTTTTTAGAAATATCACCTGACTTCTCTTTTTCAATTGATTTAATGCCCAACAAAAGAACATAGCAATTAACATAATGTTCTTCAGTGTGTGCAGAGAACATGAAGAAGAGTAAAACATATGAATAAGTATTTTACTGAAAACTAACACATTTGGTGGTGTCCAAGTTGTAAATGAAAAACGACTTGTTACTATTAATTCGGAAAATGAAAAAACTTTCAACAATAATACAAGATGAATAATGAAACAACTAAACCCTAAGAGTGGACTTTAAGTCGTTACTATTAATCAGAGCATGCCACAAATTTTGAATGCAAAAGCTAACCTTAAGTCCCTAAAGTTTGTCTCAATGTCAACAAACTCGCCAATGACTTCTAGGTATCCTTAGAGGCATTTATATCTCTGTGTGCCATGACTAATTATAAAAGGAGACAATGAATGAGACAATGACTAATTAGACAACTACAAATACAAAACACTGAATATAATAGGTACAAAGAAACAGTTGAACTCATTATCGTGCTTGGTCGAGAAGAAAACAACAAATATCTTACACGACTTGGTAGAACCATAAAATATATAGATTCAAATAGAAAAAGAACGGCTACCACCATCCTTGGCAGATGTGCAACCCACATCACGAAGCAACCAAACAAAGAATATGCATAGAAACGAAGAGACGCATAAATGAGAGAATGTCATTTAGGTCAAGTACTCTACTATTATTTTTTCTGATATTTAAACGTCGTATAATCAACAGCGCTCACTCAAGAGAGCTTTATTGATATGACATCTTCAATAGCGCTCCTTTAAGCAACTTTTGATGCTTAATCGTCATATCTTATCAACAACACTCATTTAAGAAAGTGTTGCTACTATGTCATATTTAACAACGATCTCAATCTTGCGTTATTGAATTGATGTAAATTAACAGAGCTTTTTTAAAGGTGTGATGTTAAACAACTCTCACTCAAGCTAGCGCTAATTCAACAATGTTCATTTATGCATGCGTTGTTGAAGTTACATCCGCCTATTTAATATAACAACACTTGCTTTAATGAGCGTTGTTGATTATCTTCCACCTCGTTTTTAACAGTGTTGTTCTAGCAAGCATAGTTGAATGACCGTTGTTAATTGAGATATTTGGTGTACTAGTTGAACTAGATTTTGAACCCCCGGTTTAACCGTCCGTTTAAACCGTACAACATTATATTATATATATAATATATGCATATTATATTTGTAAAAAATCTATACCTAATAGTAATCAACAGTAGTACAATGTTGCTTTTTCTTCTTCTTTGGTTAGCCATGGTTCTATTTGATGAAGTGTAGATCCCACCTCAACATGCTAGGTCTGAACATGTTGGTTAGGATAATAAGAGATGTGAATTGATGTCTTGTTATTACAATAAATTCTTCTCTCTACTAAGTGAAAAATCAATTTTAGTTATTCCGACCCGATTTTTGGTTGAACACTAGCTATGTGACTTAGGAAGAAGTTCACTAAGCCATAGTTGCAATCTAACAACACACAGTTTAGATACATAACAACGCTTTTAAGTATTGTCTATTTGAGTGTAGTAGAATACCGACCTTCTTTAACAGCGCATATATGGGTACATACAATAGCGCTTCCTCCAAACAGCATTGTTATGCATTAGCGATATTGTATTAATCATATACAACAACGTCGTCTAAAAGGACATTGTTGTATATGATTAATACAACAACGATTGTCATAAAGCATGCGCTGATGATTACCTGTATATAAGATTATCAACAACAAACATATATTCTAAACCACACACACATTAATACAACACGAGAAATACTTGATGAGTTATATTGTAGAACAAAATAAAATTTTTTAAGATTACCACAAATTAAACAGTTATATATGTTGCCAAAATACAATGTTCATGGCTCAAAATAGAACTGAAAATTAACAATGTTCATGGAGTTTGCACAACCATAAAAAAGACAAACAACAAAAAAGAAATTAACATCAACGATTGTTCATTCTTCAAAGTGCCCCTCAGTCGAAGAAATCATCTAAGTGCAAAATATAATTAAGATATTTCACATAGTCCAGGTCATCATCCCCTATGGCCGTTAAGAATTGCTTCAAAAACAAAAAAATTAGATTGAAGATATAAAGATTAAACATTCAAATCCAATAAGAAATTAAAGATAGAGATTAAAGATTGCAAAAATGACAAACACATTCTTTTTTAGAAATATCACCTGACTTCTCTTTTTCAATTGATTTAATGCCCAACAAAAGAACATAGCAATTAACATAATGTTCTTCAGTGTGTGCAGAGAACATGAAGAAGAGTAAAACATATGAATAAGTATTTTACTGAAAACTAACACATTTGGTGGTGTCCAAGTTGTAAATGAAAAACGACTTGTTACTATTAATTCGGAAAATGAAAAAACTTTCAACAATAATACAAGATGAATAATGAAACAACTAAACCCTAAGAGTGGACTTTAAGTCGTTACTATTAATCAGAGCATGCCACAAATTTTGAATGCAAAAGCTAACCTTAAGTCCCTAAAGTTTGTCTCAATGTCAACAAACTCGCCAATGACTTCTAGGTATCCTTAGAGGCATTTATATCTCTGTGTGCCATGACTAATTATAAAAGGAGACAATGAATGAGACAATGACTAATTAGACAACTACAAATACAAAACACTGAATATAATAGGTACAAAGAAACAGTTGAACTCATTATCGTGCTTGGTCGAGAAGAAAACAACAAATATCTTACACGACTTGGTAGAACCATAAAATATATAGATTCAAATAGAAAAAGAACGGCTACCACCATCCTTGGCAGATGTGCAACCCACATCACGAAGCAACCAAACAAAGAATATGCATAGAAACGAAGAGACGCATAAATGAGAGAATGTCATTTAGGTCAAGTACTCTACTATTATTTTTTCTGATATTTAAACGTCGTATAATCAACAGCGCTCACTCAAGAGAGCTTTATTGATATGACATCTTCAATAGCGCTCCTTTAAGCAACTTTTGATGCTTAATCGTCATATCTTATCAACAACACTCATTTAAGAAAGTGTTGCTACTATGTCATATTTAACAACGATCTCAATCTTGCGTTATTGAATTGATGTAAATTAACAGAGCTTTTTTAAAGGTGTGATGTTAAACAACTCTCACTCAAGCTAGCGCTAATTCAACAATGTTCATTTATGCATGCGTTGTTGAAGTTACATCCGCCTATTTAATATAACAACACTTGCTTTAATGAGCGTTGTTGATTATCTTCCACCTCGTTTTTAACAGTGTTGTTCTAGCAAGCATAGTTGAATGACCGTTGTTAATTGAGATATTTGGTGTACTAGTTGAACTAGATTTTGAACCCCCGGTTTAACCGTCCGTTTAAACCGTACAACATTATATTATATATATAATATATGCATATTATATTTGTAAAAAATCTATACCTAATAGTAATCAACAGTAGTACAATGTTGCTTTTTCTTCTTCTTTGGTTAGCCATTGTTTTTATTTTATTGTTTAGATGATTGCTTCTTCTTGCATTAGTGATGGTGCATTCATCTTCTATACACACCAAATGTCAAATCTTCCCTTATTCTATTCATAATGAAGAGACTCACTAGAGATAATGAGAGGTGCTAGGTTTTCTCACCTCTCACGTTTTCTAGTTGCATTGTGTTTGCTGCTGCTCTTTGCTTTGTTGGAGATAGTCGGTCGGTTTAAACCGCGGGTTATTCTTGTTTTACCTGGTTGGACTGGTTTTATCACTGCTAGAAACGGTTGGGAAGACAATCCGATTATTTGTCTTGTACGGGGCCGTCTCTATTAACGGGTCATGGTCGGACCAGTCGGACTTTCCGGTCCGGTCTGGTCCCAATAACACTGAAATATACCCTTAATTTATTTTATTAACAATTTATTTATTAAAACAAAATAAATTAAGGGTAATTCAACTTTCTTATCATAGACATTTGAAATTCTCATTGCACCATCTTACGATTTTTACGAAACTCACTACACAAGTCATCATTTGTAGAACAGAAAGTAGTATCATCTACATAAATTTGAAAAAGTAAAATATATTGACTTATTTTCTTTATAAAAGTGTATTGTTGACATTTCCTTTAACAAAATCTTTTTCACATAAAAATTTAGTTACATATCAGGTCCTAGGAGCTAGCTTTAAACCATAAAGCATTTTCTTAAGTTTATATACATAAGAGAGGTGTTTATAATCCTAAAAATGAGGAGGTTGTTCAACATATACATCTTCTTGAATATAATCATTCAGAAATGTACTTTTAATATCCATATGCTCAAGAGCGAGCACTTCATCAAAATCAATTTCCTTCTCTTGGTTGTAGCATTGGCTACAAGTCTAGCCTTGTTTCTAATAATTATTTCATTTTTCATCAGATTTATTTCTAAAAATCCATCGACTTCCTATGACTTGCCTATTTTTAGTTCTAGGAACAAGTTTCCAAACCTGATTTCTCTCCAATTGATTGAACACTTCTTCCATAGGAATAATCCAGTGCTTATCATCAATAGAATCTTCTATCTTAAACGATTTCATTTGATAGACAAATGTCATATTTAAACAAGCATCATGTAAATTAAGATAACTAGAAACTACATTGTTTATATCACCAATGATGTTGTCGATAGGATGATCTCAATGAGTTCTCCATTATTTTGGTAAATTAGAATGTGCATGGTCTTCTTGTTGAGATAGATCATCATTAGATTTCATTTGCTCTATGCCACTTGATTCTTCAACAATAGGAACTTGTCCTTGTGATGTACTTGGTAAATCATCATCATCCTCAAAAACAACTTTGTCCTCCTTGGAAAGGTAGATTTCATCAAATGATACATACATAGATTCTTCTATGGTTAATGTCCTCTTATTAAAAAAAAATGTTTTGTTAGTAAGAGAAAAACCAAGAAATATGCTTTCATTAGATTGAACATCAAATTTATGAAGATTATCTTTACCATTATTGAGAAAAAGCATTTAAAACCGAAAATTTGCAATTTAGAAACATTTGGTTTTCTATCTTTTAAAGTTCATAGGGGGTTTATTGAGAATAAGTCTGATTAAAACTCTGTTACAGACATAGTAAGCCGTACTTACTGCATCTGATAAAAAATATATTGGAAGATCGGTTTTATTCAATATCGTACGTGCTAGTTCTTCCAAAGACCAATTTCCCCTTGATCACTTCTAATAGTGGCGATCTTTAAAGATTTTTAATTTTGGACTCTTTTCGCATATTTGCAAAAGGCTTGAAAAGCCTTATTTTTTTGAACCAAAAATAGAGTCCAAGTGAATTTCAAAAGGTCATCTATTATTACAAGAGCATAGTAGTTGCTGACAAAACTTTTTCTCCTATAAGGACCAAATAAATTCATGTGCAAAAATTGTAATGGTCAATCAGAATAAACTACATGTTGAGGTTTGAAATATACTTTAGTGTGTTTACCCTTTTGGCATGCAACACATAATTTGTCTTTCACAAATTTCATTTTGAGTAAAACAACTACTAGTTCATTTTTAATCAATATATTCAAATGGTCCATGTAAATGTGTGGAATTCTCCTATGCCATAACCATACATCATCATTATTGGCAACAAGACACTTAAATTTCAAGGAAATATCATTTATTGTAATCCTATAAATAAATATATCTTTTTTCCTATGAGTTTAATGTCATGTGATACATTATCATCAATGATGCACTTATGGGGGTAGAAAGTCATTCTATACTTCATTTTCATTCCACTCTATTATGCCCATTCATAATATCCAAACATGATGAGATTTTGTATTGTCATGGATTAATGTGTCTAACGCTTAGAGGTGAGCAGGACTCTACCCTACCTGCTCACTCAGTATGACCCAATCATAATCGGGCTTGAATAAGGCTGAGTCTTATCGGGTCTAAGGCTAGGTGTAGGTTCAAAAATTAGACTCGATCAATATATAGGGTCGGGTAAGGACCAATCATGACCGTACCAAACCCGTCTTATAGTCACTCACTCGTCATGTTTGTATGTGTCTTATTCGAATGTATACCGAGTAATGACACATTTTTGGTCAAAAATATCATTGATCATCTAATTTTTTATTATATATACATGATTAATAATATAAATACAAATATCACTTTAGGTGATTACTCAAGTGAGAACAATTCTCATATAAAAACTGTGAGAACAATAAATTTGGGTCATATAATCAATCATAGATGGTTAGGATTAAAAATTTATTATTAGTCACATGATAGTCATATGCAAGTATTTTTTAATCTTGACCGTTCAAATAAGATCTAATGGTACATATTAATTTGTCTCATTTCTCACAATAGCGTATTATTCTCACGTGAGTCACTCCCTATCATTTTATATCTCAAAATTATATATTTTGTTCCTTTTATCAATTCTCTTTTGGAATAATACCGCCTTTTTCAATATTTCATTCTTAAAGAATAATTCGTAACAAATGGGTCGAGTTAAGGGATCTTGGACTTAAATGTACGGATTCACATTCTAACAATTAACTCTCTTCATCCCTTTAAAATTTTCCCTACATAAAAAATAAGATTTAATAGGTATAAATTGATAGTGTAAATATTTTTTACATTATCATTAGATCATCTAAAATTGATTTACTAATTATCATTGACTCTCAAATAAAAGTAATATAAATCAATGGTAGATGATATGTTAACAATGTAAAAAACTTTACACTGTCAGTACACATGTTTTAAACTAAAAAAAAATGTAAACTTATATATCACACTGCTTAATATGCATGCTTAATATGCACTGCTTAATATTTAGGATTTATTTAATTTATCAAAAATACCGTCTTCACATGCACTCCCAACACCTTCCTATTTTTTAATATTGAGTATAGAGTTTTAGAGATAATATATATTTTGTTTGAAATTTCTGGTTTGTGATATTGTTAATGAAAAAGAATGAAAGCGAAATAGGTATATTAGAAAAACTCAATATAAAATCTAGAGATTTAAAAATAGAGAAGTAGAAATAATAAAATAATACCCCAACTTCATAAATATGGAAGTAAGAATAGAAAGAATAAAAGATGAGTATCTAGTTATTGTTGTTTCCTATTCATTCTTTGTTTCTATCCTGTAAATTCTCTTCCTTTGTGGATATGTTAGATCTGTTATCACAGGTTTAACAATAAATATTGTATTATTGTTGGTGTCTCCGTACCCAATAAAGGAGCAGAGAAAGAGGAAGATGATAGAATGAAAGAGAATGTTGTTTGAAATAGTAATTGTCATGGAGTAGATAAAAAATTGGGATTAAGAAATAGTAACTACTATGGAGTAGATGTAGAGAGGAAATTGGGATTAATTAAGTTAATTATAGAGGGATAGTTAGTATGAAGGGCAATATGGAAACATAAAATTACAACATATTTTTTGGTTCCACACAAATATTCTCACACTGGAGGCAATCATATCCGAGCCGAGAACATTCAATTCATAGGTATCTGGGGCTAACTCTGTCAGCGAATATTTTTTCATTCACAAGACTCGAACCTGAGACATTACTTAAAAGGAATCAAACATATATCACTTGAACCAACGCCTGTTGGTAAAAATAAAAATAAAATTACACCATATGAGTATTTAGAATATGTTTTCCTTTTATCTATTAATATAGATATACAGGATAATCACACAACAAAATAAAAATTGATAAAATAAAACTCTTAAATTTTAATACTCGATTGATAAGGTCATCATATCCTCCTACAATTGATAAAGAAAAATTATTAGACTTTATTCTTGATTTTCCTTGCTACAGTCAGATTTTTTCACCCGTGGAACAATTGGTCCTGCTGATGTTCGGAATTTTATTGTCACCAGATCATTCACGCATAAGTGAAAACTTCTATCAAATCCCATTTTCTTCATCGTCAGACACTCTTCGCACATCATGTTATTGCCTCTACAATTGTTTTTCTCGCCTTCATTCATTGGTTTCATTCCTGCTGTCACGTTATGACTCTAAGAAATAATACTTGTTGGTTGATATTAATAGAGGTATCAAGTTTATATATAATCTACCATCTATCTAAATCCAAGAAAATTAAATCAATTTAAATCTATCTATTAGAGTTAATAAATTTAAATGAATAGATAACTACTAATAGATATACATGAATATATTAATTTGGATGAATATATAATCTATTCAAAAAACAAAAATTCAAAAAATGATGTTATTTTTTTATATTTCATTTAATATTCAAGAAAACACTAAATTCGAGTAAATTCGAGTAAATTCCTTCATTATTCTCACTTTCACTTTTAATATTTATTAAATTGATATTAATTATAGGACATGTAGATATATTTGATATTAAAAGTTTATTATTAAGTAAATAACATGAAAGTATGATAAAAAATGTATACAATCAAAGTGTATGAGTTCTATATCACTATAACATCTACTATTTATAATTAAACATCGTTAAATATTCAAAAAAATGTAATTCAAATGAATAATAGATAATGTAGTGATTATATATAATATTTATACTAAAAATGTACATATATTACACTATAAATATTTATTAAAAACTTTAAACGTAGAAATTAAATGTCACATGCTTCTAAAATATTGGGAAAAAATAATTTATTTAAAATTTCAAAAATCACTTTTTACAAGTGTCTTTTCAAAATCTGATTTTAATTTTTTATTTATTGAGATAGTAGTTTTTAAAATAACAAATTTCTTGAATTGTGTTAAGTTCCAATAAAAATCAGATGGATTGGATATTCATCCATCCAAATCCATAAAAATTGAGTAATGAATTATAATCCATCTATTAAGTTTGGATATGAATGAATTAATAACTTCAAATGTGGTTTTAATGAATTTATATAGATTGATAGATGACTTTCTATCCATCTATTAGCATCCAAATTCATTCAAATATATCTGTTTTTCACCTTTAGAATTAACAAAGGAGGTTCCAACAAATTTAGTGTTATTGTCTCGTATTTAAGGAACTACTACTTAGAAAATTTATCTTATATTTGTAAGCAATCAAACTAAACTTGACTTAAAAAATTGTGTAGTCTTCATGATGTCAATACAACCCAAAACACTCCATTCTATTGGCAATTATTTTGAAGCATTCAAATAAATATCAGTAAATGAACATCCAAGAATAAATACTTTTACTAACAAGACTTTTTTCGTCCGGGAAGGCTGCTAGTGGCACTCTCTATATGGACAAATGGTGAAGATTAACAACTTGGGATGTAGGATTTATTGCAAATAAAGGATCGAATAGAGGTTATTGATTTGGAAGGTATGGCTTCCAGTTTTCTACATCTTATATATATGAGGGCAAAGGGTGACTCTGATTCTAAATGTTAATTTTTTAACTTGATTGACATTACCATGGCCCAACTCAAATCTGTCTTTATAACCTGTGAATGAACTAATCCAGTAATGAGCGAGGAATAAAATAAAAAATTTTAGTAAACTAATACCCATGATAAAAAAAAGTAAGCTTTAAATAAATAGTCATATAAGACCCAATAAATAACCTAGTATTAAAATATTGTGAGAAAAAAAAAAGGGAACATTTTTTTATGTTGTCTTCTTCTCTTCTAGGAGAGCTAGGCTGTTAATAATATCACAATGCTACTTCAAGAGGCTTATGTTGAAGGGAGAATATGCTCTTATATGGAGGAGATGTGAAAGAAACTTGGGCATTGAGCAATATAGAACTAGATATTTGTTAAGATGAAGATTGTTGTGTAAATTTCTAGAGAGCAAAATATTTTAATTAAAGTGAATATTGTTGGGATTTGCTTGAAATATATTCTCTAACATTGGAATGGAAGAGAGAAACCAATTCTATTTATTTGACTCAACTCTCTTATTGTCATTTGCCCCAATTAGAAACACATCATAGGTCCTGGGTAGAGCTAATAATATTTATTCTCTAATAATATAGATTGATAGTTCTTAAGACTCTCGAGGATGTAAGCACAATTCACTGAATCTCACTAATAATTTTTTTCTCTTCTTCTATTCTATTTATTATCTATATTGCAATGACTGTTTCTGATGTACAAACAAAACAAAGCAACTAGGGAATAATTTTGTAGAAAATTAAGAAAGAATACATTATATTCAACATCCTAATAAAATTTAAATAGGGAACAAGATTATCATTCATGAAACATTGTTTATTTCTGGAAGTCAAATCACCAAACTTTCTTATGAAATAATGCATTAGGAAAACAACCAAACAATAGCGCGTAAGGGCCCAACAAGTTCATTATGAACCTAACATGGTCTTGATGCTCAATCTAATGAGAGGAAGAGACATCCTCAGGAGAGGAGATAAAAATAGTGAACCATATAAGAAAGTAACAATATCAACCAGCCATTTTTTATCAGGAACCAATCAATCAAAATTTTGACAAGGAAATGTAGATGGAACAAAACTTGAGGAAGCTAATCCAAAAAAAACCCTATTCCTCAAGAATATATGTTTTCTAGAGCTTCATTAAAATTTTATCAGAAAATTTGACTTTCGATCTTAGAATTGAGGAAAAACATGAAAATAAGATCAGAAAAGTGAAGTACTTGTTGTTTCGAACAAAAACATTAAAACAAAATTGTTTGTTATAGTTTTGAAGCCTAATGACAAGAATTTCAATAATTTCAAAAATTAAAATAATAACCAGAATTTAAATCACAAAAAACATAATTGGAATCCTATAGGGAATCAATATGGCAAGTAGCAACCACTTAATAGAAATGACTTTGGTGAGTTATTTCTTTGCTACAATTTTGGAAGGTCCTATGGAACAAAAGTGTAAGTATAACCAATCTCTACTCCACAAGATAACTTAATGAAGTGACTATGATTACTGAGATGAATCTAATTGTTAGATCATATGGGTGATGGGTAGATTTGGATACCATCATAGAGAATGATATCTTTGTGGGGAGGAGTTATGCTACTAAAGGAATGCTCAAATTGAATGTTGGGGTTAATAAATACTCATACGTTGTGTCATTTTAATATACGGTATGTTAGACGTTGTCATGTTAATAAACAAATAATTAACAACATGAGTAACTTAGGATTACTTCCTAAGAACTTCCCCTTATTCAGTGAAATGAATAGTAAAGTTGAAAGGAAAAATAGAATCTTTACTAAATATATAATTGTTATCTTGCTCAATTTTGGTGTTTTATCATATTTGGTGGGTGAGATTTTAGTGACGGTATGCTATGTACTTAATAGAATGCAAAAATTCTAAAGTAAAACATCTTAATGAGATTTTAAAAAATGAACAACTCAACATGTCTTATTTTAGAACTTGAAGATGTTTGACATATATTACAATTTCTAATTCAAAGAGTAAAATTAATAAGTATAGATCCAATAAATTGTATTCATTGAGTATATTTTTAACTTTAAAGCATATTAGTTTTATGACTTAAATGCATAATGATTGTGGAATTAAATTACATTGAATTCAATAAACACAAAGTCCTTTTTAAACTAAAGAATATTGGGGTGCATCATCTATTCATGTTCCTATGATTAAAAGCTCTAGTGCAATATTTTCATAACCATTGCAATAATTGATAAAAAATATATGGTAAAAGTGTATTCTGTCATCCATCTACTGAGGCCATTAATGATGAAGAGAATACTTCAAAAGTTATTAGGATGTATATGTCACCTTTTTTGTTTTCTTTATCTTTAGAAATAAGCCGGATAAGATTAGACGTTCACACATATAAATCGGACATAGAAGAAGTAAAAGAGTAAGAGCAATTAAAGATTGTAGGTCTGAATATGTAGACTATAAATTAGAAGACGATCCCTTATACCTCCAAGAAGCTTTGTGTTCTTTGGATGATAACTTGTAGAATAAATCATAAATGATGATATGATTTCTCTATAGGACCTTGTTCGGTAAACAAGGGTTTCGGACACACCTAGAGGGTGAGTTGAAGAAGTGTGAGATTATTTCATTGCTTCAATTTATACACAATAAGTTTCTCTTAGATAATCGATTAATTAATGACTATACAACAACTATTTTCAGTCTTTAGTTTTGTTTTACTTTTTTATGTTTATGTGACCATGAATCTTTAACTAAATTAAATACCAATTTAATTCTCACTCTTTTATTGAGTTAATATTACCAATCCCATCAAACATCACCTAGAGAATGAAAGGGAAAGAAAGGAAATAGAGAGAGTAAAAGCTATGTATTACATCGAACCAGAATCACTTGTCCCAACATTCTGTGCTAAACCATGTCCCCACCAATCATATTTAGCCATCTAATTTAAAATGCCACATCATTCTGTATTTTAATAATTTTAAAACTAATATTGTTAACATACTTTGATCTTCTTCGTTCATTGCTGTTGTAAAACAACTCTTTAAATTACATGAAAGAAATATCTCTTCATTTTAGAAAAGCATATCCTCTCACATAACAAAATCCTTTTATTAGAATAATTAAGTCCACACCCACCCACACCTTTTATCTAAAAGTTAACGCATTGAATGAGGAAGATGAAATGTCATAGATGTTATTGTTTTCAGAATCAAGAACCAGATAGCATCCTTCGGAGAAATTTCAATTGAGTGTGGCTCAATTCCAAGCTTGCTTCCATCAAATAATGTTTCACAGTAAAAATTAATCATTCCCCAAATCAATATGAACTGTTTGGGAAGAGATCATAGAGCTTATGAAAATAAATTTATAAAAATACCTTATAATGTTCCAAGCTTATTAAAAAACAAAGAAAACTTATACTCCTATAATTATTTTAGCTTATTTCAATAAGCTTGGAAAAGTTTATAAAAAAAAACTTTTTTTAGCTCATTTCTAGAAGAGAACTATAGAAAAGAGTTTAACTAAATTGTTTTCACAAACTTGTCCCGGGAGACAAAAATAGGAAAATAAAAAGGGAAATGAGAACTCAGTGGAAGATTTTTACCAAGTTTTGGCTAACTAGAAGAGTAGAAATCATAGTAGGAAGATGAAAGAATATAAACAGTGTTAATTTTAAAATTATTAAAATAAAAAATGATGTGTCATTTTAAATTAGATGGCTAAATATGATCGGTAGGGACTAAGTTTTGTACATAAAAAATGATGTGTAATCTTGGTCTGTATTATAGGAAATAAAATTCTTCTATCTAGGTTAGCAAAAGGTGGGTGGCCCATCTTTTTTGTAACACATGAGTCAAGTTAACTCATGACTTTAAACCTACCTTTATAGTTTTACAACTAAAAGTATCAAAATTGAGTCTTTAGCAACATGCTTGATTTAAATAATCACTCCATTATGAAAATTTCTAAATATTAGATTTGTCTTTCAAAAGGCATGTAATTTTAACCCAACTTTTTAATATCTTTAAATTTTACTTTCTTTATTCTGACTTTAATCATATTTTTAATAATAAAGTTTTATGTTTTTTATATAAATAAGATGATACGAAATCCAAATTACATTTTAGAAGATACTTGTGATACTATAAAATTTATTAATAATTGCAAAACTCTAATTAAAAATAAGATATTAAAACCACCAATTTTATTTATCTTTACTCTTCTCAATTCTCATGTTCTTTACATCTTAGGGTCATCCCAAATATTTAATTTTTATTATTTATCTTCCAAAACTTAATTTACAACTGGTAGAGCAGTACCTTTTGGACGGGATGGAGTGACACCGTCGGGACAGGACACTAGATGTTCACCCCTTTCAGACCTACGTGCTCCTCATAACTACAGCAGCACCACCCAACTCTCACTCTTCGTATTCCGTCGGCAACCACCGTAGCAAACTGATAACAACTTCTACGCATTGCGCCTATACTCTGAAACTCTCCTAGCGCCCCACTCCCTCTCTTCGTTAGTTATTCATTCATCAATTCTGTTCATAAATTTAATAGATAAGATAGATTTTTAGCTGATCAATGAATCTTGTGAGTTGGTTTTTAGACGATAATCAAGCGAAATGAAATGTTTGGTAGCCATGAAATCTTCTTTTAGATGGTTCTCAAGCCATCCCTTTACATTCTTAGAAACAAACTCGCACAAAACTAAGAAACCTATATCTATTTCACCCTTCTTGCCCGCTCTAATCCTGTTTCTACTCATTTCGTATCCTTATCTAATGCTTTTATGTGTAGGATTTTTTTGGTACTACCAAGGGTATTTGCTCACGTTTTCGGGTAAGAGATTAATCCCATTTGAGCTGCATGACTACTTTTGTTAATAAGTGTGACTCCTGGAATCTGACCTAACCTTTTTGGTCTTTCTGAGATGTAGCAGCCTTACGCCACTAGACCATAATTTTGTTTTTCAAGTAAGTGCTTCCTATCAGGTTATGATAAATATTTTTTATCTTTTACTCTGCTTCCATCTTCAAACATGTCAACTAGATTCTCTTCCTCCAATATGAATTCTGCAGTAACTTTTTAATCAACTTCAATTGTTGCTAATCTTAATATTTGCATATAGGCAGAAACATAAACTGGTGTGCGATCCCTGGAAGTACAAGAGTTTAAGACAATCTGACCCTAAATTCATAGAAGCAGCAACCATTATCAATCATTCGAAATATGGAGGACGACACGCTACAAAAGCAACTGAACAAGTTGTCGTGCATAAAGTCTGAGGAAGTAATGGACCACATGCTGTGTACTCTTTGGAAGACTAGGAAAACAGGTCTTCAACCATCGGACAAGTCTCATTTCCAGTCTATCCTTCATCTATCTTCATTATCTGAACTCGACCCTGTAAGGAACATGCTCCCTTTCTCAATCTTTTCTTTAACCTTGCCTTTTTCTTTTATGGAACTTGAATTGCATTGCACACACCCTTTAAAAATAAAACAACAACAATCAAGCATTTTCCCACTAGGATTGAACAATGAACGATGTCAACGATGTCATAATGCTCTATTATAAATCATGTTTATTGATAAAACATTGATATGTAAGACATTGTTTAAAATTGTGGACAACATCTCATGATGTGCGTCTGTGAAGCACGGAGATACGTGTGTCGGATACGATACGTATCTGATACGTCGACACGCATTTTCTCTAAAATACAGGATACGATACGTTCAAGGATACGCTAAAATTATAAGTGTAAATCAAAATATTCAAACTAAAAAATATAATGGAAATTGAAAATCATTGTCCTCCATAACAAATCTATCTTATCCTATTTTAATGAAAATGAATCTATATTATCCTATTTTATTGAAAACGAATCTATATATCGTATATTTTACTGAAAATGAATCCATATATCCTATATTTATTGAAAACGAATCAGATACATGTCTTAATATTTTTTTTTAATTTTTTTAAATTTTTGGATACTTTACGGATACGTATCCTTCACGAATCCATGTCGGATACTTTACGGATACGTATCCTTCACGAATCCATGTCGGATACGTGTCGGACACCGACACGTGAGGGTGTTTGACGAATCCGTGCTTCGGAGGTGACCGTAATATTGTGGTTGCGATGACTGCCATAACCGCATCACACCATAATTATGGTGTGACACCAAGTCACAATGATATGGCCGTATCACACTGCAATCGTGGTGTTATACCAGGTCATAATGATACGGCCGCATCAGGCCACATCGAACTCAAACATATTGTCTTAATCACACAAAAATTCACACCACAACAACTGCAGTCCATATCGCAACGACCGTAATTACTGCAATCACAGTCACCGCAACTGTGACCCCAATTCTGACCGCAACGGCAATTTAAAACACTAATGTAAGTCTATAAAAATAAAACACGTTATATTTTCTTAAAAAGCCTTACTGTTTTTCTTCTTACATATAAGACAGCAAATATAGGATTGCATAACTAAAATTCAACTTGTCACAATTTTTCTGGTGGTATTGATGTGTTGTTTCTCCCTTTATGTGTTGAATTTTAGAAATATGCATAGTAATGTGAACTCTTAATAGGTGTTGGTTTGCCTTCGCTCACTTATCAGAAAATGTGTTTATCAAAACTTGACTGGTGATGAGCTTCTCAAACTGTTTCCTACTGATCTTCCACTTGACGCGCAAAGCATTCTCATATTGTCTTTACAAAAGAATCATCCTCAGTGGAAGAAGGATGCGTCTCGAGAACAGGTGATACCTTTCATTCTTGAGAAGTTTAGCATGTGTCAACTTGCGTAGTGATTGATATTGGTAGCTTTATCTAATGCCTTAGTTTAGTATTGTAAATCTCTGATATTTCATCATCAAGATGATCAGGTTGTTGTCTACAGTGACACAACCTCATCTTATAACATGTTTGGTTTATATTTTGCAAACCATGGCTTGATTCAAACACAACCTAACTGAATAATGAATACATCAAACATGTGAGTTGCAGATAAAAAACCAGTTTGCATACTCTAAACTAAGGTTTGGGGTGTTCAAACTGTAATCCAAAACATGCTATTAGTATTTGGGGTTCTTTTGGTGCCTTAGGAGAATTCCATGTTTGCATTTATAGATGTACAGGCAGCCAAAGCGAAATCTTGCTCAGTTCATTGATGAGAACAATTTTGCAAATGTAGGGTAGACCGATAGGATACCTCAACTATGCAGCTACTTCTACTTCACCCTTTCAGATGAGATAGATAGTTGTATCCCTCTTTTGTCCACTCTCTTCTTGTCTCATCTCTTCTCATCTATTGCTTTTGTGCTCAGGATTTTTTGCCTAGGACAAGTGTTGCCTATCAGATCCGGACAAACGTTCCTCCATCCTTTACTTTAGTGCCATCTTCAGAGATTTCAACACCTCCTTGGCCACGGCAAGATGATTCATTTGCCCGAAGGAATCGCAATGATTTTGAAATTTCAGCGCCACTTGTTGCTGATGTTAATTTGTCAGGGCTGCCTGCTTGCTTCCAACCTGACACTGCTCCTGCTGAGAACATGGTACTTCAGAGGCATTGGCTTAATCTTCTGATTTCTGTTGTCAACTATCTAATCATTAGTTTTGTATTAGTTGCACATCATCTCTTTCCACTATTAAATTTTTGTGCTTGAGTATCAACTTTGATATATGTTACTTGTGTTTCATTGATGTATGTTTAGTAGAGGTAAGTATATATGATTGTCTATAAGCTAAAGCAGATGAAAATGGTTTGACATTCTGCCTAGTGAATTTATTTGAGCAGCATAAATTGGCACGTTGCCAAGAAGCAGAAGAGTTTAGAAGGATCACTCTAAAGCTAGGCAGGTAGGGAAGAAGTGATTAAAAAGGATATAGGATAGTATGGGGAAGATAAATAACATAGAATTAAAAAATATAATTCTTTGGAATTTAGATATCCTATTCCTATATAGTTTAAATAATAACGATAAAATGGAGGATGCTGTAGTGAATGGGTATGGTTGTCAGTGCTTAGATGAAACTTGTAAAAGCTGGTGAAGTATAACCACACTTTATCTTGTAGAGATGTAAGAAGTGACGAGGACGTTTGTGTGTGTTGGAGAATGATAGTGAATACCATAATTCACAATGTTCTGTTCTATTTTTGTTTTGTTTTGCCTACTTATTTATATTTCATTCTGTCAAAAATAAAATCATAGGAAAATCTTCCTTGCCTAAAATCGATGGCATGGACTATGGAGAATGATGGCTCATCCCCTGCAGATAGACTGGCTATAATAAGCCTCAAGGTAATAAGGAATTTTTTTAATCATGAATATCCATAAGCTATAGACAACTAAATGAGCTTTTTGCTTCTATCTGACAATTAATATATGCATTGGTTATTCATGTATACAAGTTGCATCCGTGACATTTTGATTCAGCCTGTTCAATTCTGTGTTGTGAATTTTTTTGTGAAATCAGAAGGTCTGTGATTAGTTGTAACATGCTGAGTCCTTAAGGTGTCTTGTGTACCACTGGTGCTCCTTCTAAAACCATTGCATGGCTAGGTAGTCAATAGCGCGTCATAGCGCTGCGATAGTGGAGGGTAGTAGGTTTCCGGCTGTTCCTCATGACCCCATGGTGGATAGTGGTGCAAATGACCATAGAGCCTGTAGTTGGTCAAATAGTGTGGAATCACATATCAAATAACGGGCCACAACCCAGTACGTGTTTTGTTGCAAGTGGATCCGTAATTTTAGAGGGGAGAAGCCTTTTTTGCCCCCCTTTCTAATATGTGGCATGCTTTTTCCTATGGTTTTAGCCTTTTAGGTGATTTAACCTTCCCCTCCTACTTAACAGATTGATTTTCCTAGGCCATGCGATTTTTACTCGACTCTACCTTTCTTTTTTCTTCTCATTCTTCTTCCTTCTCGTTCTTCTTCCTTATTTCATCATACATGTTCAGTTGCGTACATATTTTTCATTAGCATATAACAAAATTGTAAGGCTTCCTAATTCACGAACATACCTTGTCATTTCTTAGCAAGATTTTTCCTTGGTCCCTAATTGTTTGTCTCATAATCTCTTTATTGATTCTCTTTTCAAATTGATTGAACCCAATTTTAACATCATCTTCGTCTGGTTCAATTTTTTGAGATATAACTCTGTTATAGCCTCCAACTTCGATCACCTCTATAATCTGTAATGTTCTCATCTTGAATTGTTTATTATTAATTTGGAATGTGTCTTTAATATGATGTATTTGAGTATTTTTGTGTATTTATGTGTAGGCTATAGATTACTTATATATTTTTTCATAGTTGTAACGGTTGTTCTGCTATCCTGCTATATTGTTTTTATGGTTGACCACTATCTACAATTGACTACCTAGTTGCTTTTATAAACTGCTACGACAATCATGTATGATGATGCATGGTACTTATGAATCAAAAAGCCGCTTTTAGAAGCTTTTAATAAAAATGAATTTTGATGTTAGATATTGTAAAGGGTTGTAATGTACTTAAATGTTAAATTAATTTTATCAATTTTACTGTGTACTTTGTTGCAACATTTTTATACTATGAACAATATCCTCGTAATCTGTTTTCTTTTATAGCTGCATGATTATAGCAAATCCCCATCAGATGAAACAGAGGTGAAGTTTCAGCTTACAAGGGACACACTTGAAGCTATGCTGAAATCAATGACATACATCAGGGAACAACTAAGTGTAGTAAGAGCTTCTTTTATATTTATCATGTTTATGATGATGAAATTGATAGTTACCCCTTAAGTTATGAGAGTTTATCAAGAATGCCATGTTGAAAACTATGCACAACTAAGTGTGGTAAGAGCTTCTTTTATATTTTTCATGTGCCACTGGATGTAAATTATCAAATAAATTATTGTATTTTGGCCAATCACAAAGCTTTGGCACATGAAGTGATGCTGCAAATTTGATCCTATGATGTCTAATTGGTTGTAGCTAAGAAGAGAAAGGAAAAGCAGCTGAATCCATTAAATTATGGATGGTAATTTGCTAATAAGAAATGAAGATGCTGAGTAATCTATTACTATCTATATGGTTTTTAAATAAAAAGAATTTGATGTTGATTATTTAATTGGCTTAAATATATTTTTTATTCCTGAATTTTGACTTGATTTTGGTTTTAGTCCCTAAAACTTTTCTTAACCGGTCTTGGTCATTAAATATTCCTAAAGTTTGGTTTTAGTCTCTGCCATTAACACATCATTACTTAACTCACACGGTAACTCGAACCAAACTTTTGGAACATTTAAGGACTAAAACAGGTGAAAAAGTGCTAGGGACTAAAACTAAAATCAAACCAACTTGCAAAACTAAACATAATTAATCCTATTTAATTATATCCAGATAGAAAAGTAATGCTATCCATCGAAATTGATTGATGATAAGTTATGAACTACTTAAAATCCTTATTGTGTTATAATGTAGTTCTTTTGCAGGATATATATATATATATATATATATATAGCTAATAAACTACTTTCAGATTGATGAAAAAATGATGGCTCTATAGTCAATTACATTAAAGTTGTCAGAAAATTAGATCCCGGTGTATCTTTTAATATAACTATGCGTTTTGTTTTCCTGACAAAAAGTTTCTAATACTGTATTTACTTTTGTGTCTATCACGAATGTGTTTGCAGGTTGGGATTTATTCTGAGCCAGAGAACAAGAAGCAAAAGCAGTAGCTCGTGGTTTTGAATAACCCAAAAATAGAGCAAGCAAAAAAGTTGATTACCAGACTAGGTACATAGATGTTATAATGGTGTTTGCTTCCAAATATTTATGATTTTTTTATGGTTTCTTATGTTGTAAACAGTTTCGCTACCCATTTTTAATATAAATTGGTAAAACTATTGACACTCTTAATGATGTGTTGCATAAACAGTAACATAATACAAGATTCTCTTTGGTAAGAATATATGGGATGTGGTATCCTACTCTATCAAATATATTGTATGCTGAAAGTATATTTAGTTGATATTTTTTTATTTTAGTAGATATATTTTAATTTTTTTAAATATAATGTTTTTTATGAATAATTAAATAAGTTAAACTAAATATATAAAATAAATCTATTAGTATTTTAAATGATAAAATTCCAAAAGTTTCTAACTAAAAACGACCATTTTATATGGTTAAATAAAGCTCACAAATTTGTTAGGACTTTGAGTATCTTCTAGGACAGGAAGGTTATATTAAATCTATGGGTCTCATTTAAAATAGGAAAATGTTATTTCACATTTTTATTTTGGGCGTAGGGATAATAGAAAATAGAGAAATAATTCGTGATATGATAAAATGAAAGAAATATAAGATGTAGATGAAAGTATAAGAGAAAATGTGATAAAATATAAACTATAACAGTTCAAAAGAAAACTAGGAATGCTACAACACTTATTCTAAAATTCGGATAATAAAAACCCAAGTTAAAATAATAACCCACAAAGAGGCATCAGCCCAACATTTCCTACATACGCATTCATCTCTCCAAATTTGACTGCTATGTTTAGAACTGCTATAAAGACAACCTTGTGCGACCCGCTATAACTTTTGGATTTATAGGTGTCCCAAAAATGTCAACATGGTTGTACAAAAACATTTCCACCATTATTACTAGTGTGTTGACATACATTATTGTATCTTCCAACCCACATTCATATTGCTTAGAATTGAGTGGTACAATATTTATGTTAGAATTTCTTACAAAAGTGTGAACTTTCTAATCTAAAATTATTTTTTTGACTACAAAATCAAATAAAGAAAAGCCATAATGTTAATGCCCTATTGTAAGTTATAGAATGGTAGTTACAATATGTTATTAATCTATTTTATGTTACTTTTTATCAAAAACTCAAGATGAATTACTAAAATTATAATGGTAAACAAAAAGATGTGACACACTAAATACATGCTTTAAATATGCAATTTGTTTTAAAGAATATAAAATTGAAGTATAAATATTACATATATTTAATTACCTATTTGTCATTTAGTTATGTTTTAACTTTACATATTAATATATATGGAGTAAAGAAAATTCCAAACCTTTTTAAAGAAAGGAAGTATTTATAAATTGACTACATTAAATAGGCAGAATCCTTATGATTCACCAAGTATCCCAATTAATATACACCATACTGAATCCAGATCATCTGTTCTATAAATCTCTGTCCCTTTGCATACCTATTCAATTAAAGTACATTAAGTAATATAATTATTTATTTATTATTTTTCTATTTAATTGAATGATGCATTTTAATTGGTCTAGTACATCAATTGAAACACAAACAGATAAAGGATCTCCGCTCCACCACACTCACCTAAAAAAGAATCATCTCTGGGAGATAAGTTATAGTTTTTGATAAAAGTGTTGAAGGTTAAAAATTGTATATCATTATATTCAAAAGATAAAATTATCATATTATTCTCTTTTTCAAATTGTTTTTGATGTATTTGTGTCTCTAGTACGCACAAGGATCTTCTGTCCCAAAAATATCCTATTCCAATGTCTCTAACCAATAACATTTCTCAAAATAATATAAAATATTAATTTTTATTTTTATAAAAAAAATTTAATTAAGTAACACATTTGATTGGTTTGATACACCATTAAGAATACAAATCGATACAAGAGATCTGAGTTCATAGAGAAGATCTAACTCACCTATATTCTCAGTTTTCATTGTTGTTCTGAACTTTATTTTTAGCTTATCTATATTCCCCCTGCAATCACTGATTTGGCAAACCGAGGTATAAAACTATAAGTGAGACAAAGTCACACCTTAATCTCAATATATGGATCCGCTAATAAAACTAAATTCTTTTGGCTCATATCATTAAAACATCTGTCTTAAAGATAAAGAAATAACAGTATAATATCTATACATAGTTAATATAAAGATTTATACACAATCAGTATATCATTTATCATTCATTTGTATTATTTTTTTATAGAGATAATAATGATTAAATAAAAATGGTTGATAATGCAGTAACCGGAATAAAAGTCATAACTATGGGTATACATTTTTTTCTCAAAGAAATAAATGGGGGAAAGTCTAGAGAAAACAACTACTTGCTATATACACAAACACTGCTCCAATCACCATTTCTACTATGAAAGTATAATGTACAATAATCACATGTACCTTTTCAATATTTTTTGGGATTACACAATATGCAACTGTTGAAAAAAGTCCTATACGCCAAATTGCTCACACTCAGGGACAACAATTGAACAAAAAACTGCACACTTCAAGAAATAAAACCAAAAAAACTCATTCTTGAAGAAACAAATCAATCAAAATTATAGAAAACTTGACCTGACTACTATTAGCCAAGGCATGAAGGCGCCGCCTAGGCTAGAAACCCGAACTCCCAACCCAAGAAAAAATAGAACACCATAAACAAGTAACTTACAACTCATTCTTCCTGCTCATATCGAACTCTCAGTATCAATCGGAATCGCTTCAGCTAGAGCTTGTACTAGAACTAGATTTTCCATGAGCTTTTGCCTCATCAAGAGAGGCCACTCACATGTGCATTTTCCGGTTTATCCACTGAAATTTTGCTCAAATCATCAGCAATGGTTGCTGCATCAATGTTTTCAATCACCTTGGTCGAGCCAACATCATTTTGTTCTATTTTTGCTGACCCATCTTTCAAATCTAACAGTTTCGGAAGCTCACCATGATTACCTTCAATGATTTGGTTAAAACTAGTATTAGTATCTTCCATAGATCTACCTTCAATAACTTGAAGGTCTGAATTAACTTCCGCGTGATCTTTAGATTCTTCACTGACAAGCTGATCTTTCACCGAACTTGGAAGGCCGGCCTCCTTATCACCGACTCCTTCTTGAAGTTGCTTAAAATCCAAGTTAATATCTTCAAGTGATCTTGCTTCAAGAACTGGGATATCTTGTTCAACCTCTGCTGTGTTTACATCATTAGGCAGTGAATTACCTTGAGTATCTACAATTTTATCATCCACAATATCAGTACGAAGTGATATATTAGCATCTCCGACACTAAAATCCCCTACAGTATCCAATTCTGACAAGAATTCCTCATCGATTTCCTTTATATCATCATGTTCTTTGATATTTTCTTCAGTAACCTGGGACATGTCCTCCGCTGAAGGATCGAGGCGCTCTACTGCTTCATTTTGGTCCTCAGTTTCATTTTCAGGCTGCCTGTCAGCTGCCAAATCCACTTCGCGTGGGGTTGAGCTGAATTCAGGAATGTCCGATGTTTCAGAAGTCACAGAAGAGACACTGAGAGGAACTTTGTCAATGACATCATGCAATTCTTCAGCTCCATCATTTGCAGTGCCAAAACCCTGTGCAGAATCAACCTGGAAGAGAATTCTGGGGAATGTCAGAGAATTTATGATCACTCTTTTCAGATAATCTAGACTATTAAATTGATAACCTCAGTTAGTCAAATTTATCTGAACAAATTCATACGTAGCAAGGGAAACATTTGATAGTATTGAACATGAAGGAAACAATTGTATGGAACAATAGTTACTAACACAATCCTTTAACTTTAATTGAAAGTACTGATAAATAGCATGTGAGATACCATAGAGATTTACATCAGTATTACAAAATAAGAATATTATCAAAAGGAAGATCAACTTTAACATTTCCCTGTATTAACATCATCAAGCAACAGAAAAATAATAGTTTATAGGAAAACGTTTTCGTTTGAGTATATGCTTCCGTCATCATGTGATTTTCCTAATATAAAAAATGAACTGTTAAGGGAAAAGATGTTCAAGACATAAATGACTAAGATGAATGGAAGCATAAATTATTATGTAACTTACCAGACTTTCATGATGATCAGTGGAAGACGGTTCGGCCACTAGTTTATCGGAGTTTGACAGATGATTCTCTAAGTTAGAGGAAGATTCCACATCAACTTTATGATGACTATCAGAAGTCAAAGAATCCATATTCTTATCCAAATCATGGTGAGTATCATGGTTATCTTGCTCCATGGAACTTGATAAGACGACTTTATCGTGTTCAATCTGATATATGTCTTCCTTATCTGGTGAAACTTTCTCTACATGTTTAGTTCCATCTGAATCTTGGACAAACTCAGACATATTTGCACTATGAAATCTTGATATTTCATTGGGCACTGCACCTTCCTCCACAGTTTCATTACCTGATAGAAGTGACTTCTCAGAATCTGTTTGATGGTTTGAATCTGGGGAATCTACATTTTGTTGAGGAATTATTTCAGAATCAGCGGATATGTGGTCAGCTAGGTCCTGATTATGAACTAAACCTGAATTAGTCACATCCTCTACTGATTCAATATCTGAAGGCAAACCCTTAGCCATTGTAGATACATTCTGATCAAGAAAATTTGTGGCAACTGCAGATAACACGTCTCCAGAGACATTGTGCTGATTTATATCTTCAGATTTCTCAGACCTCAATTCATTTATGACTTCCATATGTAGTTGGGAAGAGGCTCCTTGAGTTTCTTCATTGCCGGAAGTATTACCTTCCAGTCTCTGATCATGCAATTCAGACTCCTTATCTGCCACATCGTCACTCATTTCCACTGAAACAGGAGGCAGTGACCTCTCATAAAATTCCGTTGCTGAATCAGAAGATACTGAAGGAAAAGAATGGAGCTTTCCAGCACCGGGTGGACTAGAATCATAAACGGGGTCTACATGTTGAATTTCTTGAACCTCACCACTCATTTGCTCAAAAATTGATTCCTCCACTGAAGCATGTGTTGAAATTCCAGATTCTCCCACCTCACCATCTTCTTGCTTCAAAATTTCTTTTTTTTTCGTTGTCTCGTCTAGTATGTTGTCAATCACTTCTGACAGTGAAGACCGACTTGATCTGCTGCTGTAATCCTCATCAGTTGGTTCTCTTATCGAATGTGTTTCTCCGGCATTAAGTTGCTCATGGATTTTAACCCCTTCTGTTTCAGGATAGAATTGCTTCTCAGTAGGATTTTCCACCCCACCCAACAGTATTTCAACTTCATCAGGATGAACATTGCTCTCTTCCACTTTTATCATCTCCACAGAATCATTTTCTCCAGAGGATTGGCTTCCATGTTCAGGACCACCATTAGAGGCAATATCATTGTTGGATATTAATTCAGCTTCTTGAGACAAGTCTTTTTCACTGAACTTCCTCTCATCCTGATCAACTGAACTCACTGATTCAGTATCTGGAACAGAACTCATCTTTGAATCACTTACTTCACTTGATTGCCTCTGGAATGAAGTATAGCTTGTCCCCTCTGAAGCCATACTTTCGGTTACGAAAACCGGCTTCCAATTAATATCATGTCTCTCATGCTTGGACATCCCCAATACCGATGGCCCCATGCTGAAACTTTCATGCCTTCTAAAGATTGTATCTTTATCTTTTTGAGTGAACATTGTGATCTCTTGTTGAAAATCGTCCCCCTTAAGATCAGTTTTTTCTTCACTGGGGTCATAGGGAATATCAAAAGGGTTTTGTCTAGGCTGTAGAATAGATGGAGCAGATCCGGGAATGGGCGGTAATCCCATGTCAGCATAGGATTCATCAGGGAAATCAAATGGGTTACGTCTTGGCATAGCAATAGGAGCAACATTAATGGGAATATCAGCAGAATCTAAGTCTATTAGATTCTTCTCAACCATCAATCTCATTGCCCTTCTCCTAGCAATGAGATTCTCCAACCGTTGATTCCTTTCTAACTCTAAAGATCGGAGATCCAATAGATTCCTTTGGTCGTCCTCTGTCCACTTAATAGCAGACTTACTTTCATCCTCTTTTCCACCCTCCATTTCTTCTTCCTCTTCATCGTCACGTTCATCAACACCATCTTCTTCCACTTCACCACGGTTTTCAGCATCTTCTTCATCTGATTCGATACTGTCATCATCACTTTTCTGAGACTTCTCTGAAGCAGCATCAGAACCATCACGGGACATATGAGCAGGCCGTGGGGCATCTAGATCTAAGAGTGGGTGGAGCTCATCAAGCATCGGCATGATGTCAGCCATGGAAGCATCTGGTGACGAGCTCTCAGCCTGATCAGACCCCGACTCCACAGAGTCCTCTTTCAACTCCTCCTCCTCCTCCTCATCATCATCATCATCGTTTTTCTCCATGCGTTTCCAAGACGAACTTGCTGAAAAGTCCACCCAATCTCCCGGAGTTTTCTCATTCTCGTTATCATCATTTACTTTTTCAACCAACACATATTGTTTGTCAATAGCTTCCTCGTCACTTGAAACACCTCCAGACCTCAAATTCTCCTCACAAACTTCCCTACTCCTCTCTCCCAACTCGAAATTACGGAATTCCCTTTCCACTTCCTCTTTCACCGGCTTCTCAGGCTGAACATCCTCCAAGTTTTCATCATCCACCAGTACGTCAGAAAGCAAGCCACGAACTTCCTCACCGCTATTATCTCTCTCACCTTCCAAACTTGCTTCATCAATGCCACTCTCTTCGACATCATTCGTGTATTCAGAATACCCTTTTACAAAATAACTCTCATCCCTATCAGCAACAATAGTATCACCCTCAGAGAACCCGGTTTGGAAGGACGAAATGCTGTGAGTAACATTCTCTTCTTTTTCGATTTCGGGCACATTTGGCTGCCCGAAACTGAGAAGGGTCCCAAGCAGAACAGCAGTGCAAATCAAAACAGGAGATGCAGATACCAAAAGAGAAAAGAGAAAAGGAAAGTGTCTATACAATAAAAGCAAGAACCACAAAAAACACACAAGGAATGGATGGTTGCAAACTGATCTATAACACCCTCTGATTGAAATGACAACAGCTTTCCTAATTTTGATTCCAATTTCAAATGCTGATCCCATCTCCCTCTTTGATAACTCTCCCAAAATAAAAATCTGTTTTTGATTGATAAAACAGAAACAAATAAAAAATGGGTATCTAAATAAGATCCATAAGCAACAGTTCCCATAAAAGATAAATTAAGAAAGTTTCAGATTTTATCATAATTTAAGCTAAAACTTACCTGAAAATGAATCAACACAATCCCACAGAATCAGAATGATAAATCTAATCCCTGAAAAGAAAATTTAGGAATTCATAAAAGAGAAAAAGGATAGGTTGATCACAGTATATAAAATCAGAGGAGAAAAGGGTATGAACAAAAAAATGAAAATTTAGAGAGGAATGACTCACCAGATAGGATTGAAGAAACCAAGGAAAACAAAGGATAATTGAGAATACTCTGTTTTTCTCTGTTTCTTCCTTTTTTTGTTTGCTTTTAGGGGCAAAACATTAGAAACAGGAACACTGAGGGAAGTGAATGTGTGTGTAATGGTATTGGATATTTGGTATTTTATGGTTTTGACAATGAGAGTGATGGGGCAGCAAGAAAAGGATAAAAAGAAAAAGATTGAAGGAGAAGGAGAAAGCAGGAAAAAAGAAGAAAAATGAGACAAGTGCTATTATTGCATTGTTATAGAAAAAGCAGAAGGTAAGAATTATTACATGCGTGTGAATAAGGGCTTTTCTCCTCTAATTTATTTCAATCTTAGGAAAATGTCATAATTATTTTTTAATTTAAATATTTTTTTTATAAATCATAACTGATAATATATAGAGTAAAAAAATTATGATACAATATATATGCTCTCGTAACTATCTGCCATTTAACATATAACAATTTTGTCCCAAAAAGATTGTATCACTCAATATGTCAATTGTTGTCATTGGTTAAAAACAGTCAAATAGAGTGATATACTTGTTAGACAAAATCTTCTATATAACCATTATAGTGATTAATGTTTTCCCTTTCTCTTTTTTTTTTTTTTATTGTTTTAAGTACTTTGTAAAAATAAAAACCATGATCTAATTAGAGAACAATTCTCTATTTAGGAACAAGAATGTATAACTCCTAGTGGTACCAAAGTTTAGGCATAGTCCTTATTGTTAAGGACTACCACATGAATACTCTTAATATAAAAAACTATAGGATGGGTAATTGTTGCAAGTCCTTTATTCATATGAATAACTTGCTTAAATTGCAATAGAGTGACATAAGAGGCTCATTTGGGAAAAGCAGAAGGACTATCGAGCATAGGAACCAACAAGAACTCCTATAAGATGTTAAAGTGGTTTGTTTCAAGGAGTGTTTTTGGACTAATATATGAGAAGTTGATTGTGCTAACAGATTTCGGATGTAATTTATTTTTTGTGATTATACCAATAGAATTATAAGTATAAATTTATATATAATTTGATATGTCTTGGCATAAAAGAATTTAAAATAAACTACCACTATGCAACTGTACAAACAATGGTAACTAAACTTTTTTTTCAAAACACAGTTGGAAAGGTCATCCAGGAGAAATAAACAAGTACTTCCGTTACTATACAAGTTTTTCTCAAACACAAGTGACCAAAGATAACATACATGAAATGAGTATTCTCCCAATTGAAATTTTTTGTTCACCATGTGCATAAAAAATATATATCCCTCTATAGTATTTCCTTCTCAATACGAGACACTATATTATTGTACGAGATAAAGTTGATGATATTAAGTTGAAATTGATGATCTTCATCTATATATTTAATTTGAACAGGAGCATCTCATTAAATTGGAAAAATAGTTATTAATCAATTTATGTGCTTGCTGATAAAAAGTTAAAAACTATCAAATATATATTTAGTCATTATAGTATCTATGGGTTTAATCGATCTAAAACTAAATTTACTATTTGGACACGTACATAAACATGCAAATTTCTTTTGTTTTTTATTAAAATTTTGAATCGTTAATAACTTAATGTTAATAACCAACGGACGTTGGTTCAAGTGGTACATGCTTGATTCTCCTTAAGCAAGAACTCGGGTTCGAGTCTTGTGGATGGAAAAAGATATGCCCGGATTGGACAGGATTGCTTCCAGTGCGAGGATACCAGTGGGAAACCAACAAAAAAAAACTTAATGATAGTATCCTACCTTTCAAAGAAGCATGTATATTGTTGTCCCTAAAAATATTTTACTTCATATGACATTTGTTTTAATGGATTGAAAAAATATTTTTAAATTAGAATGTAATAATTATTTTTTTTCTAAACAATTATAACAAGTGGTAAAAGCAATACAGTTATTGGGATTGAAAATGTATTTCCCAAAATAAACAAATATTTTTTCTTGAGTATCCGTAGTTCATTCCTGTAAGTTAAAAGTTAAAACTAACTCTATAAGTGTAGTCAAGTAATTTTCTCGCCACACTAATAGTCTAATACTCTTGTTGTTTAAAGATTAAACTATGGTTTTCCCTTGAAAGGTAATGTCTCTGCCATTAGCCCAACACCCATGTGCATAAAAAATTTAGACATATTCGATTCATGTAATGATATACATTCTACTTACAAAAAATTACATATTTCACCATAAATTAATCATTAATAAATAAAATATTTTTATATATACTACTTTCTTCTAAGTTAGAAAATTTAGTAAAAAAATGTATTTCCAAAGCTATAGTAAATGATTAGATTTTAGGAGCTACACACATCCTCAAAGAATATTTTCTGAAAATATTCAATATGATGTACCTCTTAAATCTCTTGGAATAATTTAATATTAAATATTACAACTAAAAAGAATGAATGTTGGTCATGATCATTGTTACTGCCTTATTAGTTATTACTCATAATTGTTCCTTAGAACATGCCATTTGTCAGGGGTTTGTTCTTCCAGGCTGGTGTACGTGTTGGATCGCTAAGCTTACACTCATTTGATAAACTTTTAATTAGATTGCTGAATTTGGTCGGCAAATAAATTCCTCAATCACATGTTCTAATAATACCTTTTTACACTTGTAGTTATGAAATTTACATCACAAAAAAGTTATATTAGGGAATGAAAAGGATTTAAGAAAGAAAGGTTCACCTTCCAATTTAGATATATTTAGTTTACTATTCATTTAGGGAAATGTTGACAAGTGTCTGAAATGTATTGTTTATGTGAAAGAAAAATAAAATATTGTTTTTGAAAATGATGTTTTATCATCTAGAAAAAGGTTAAACTTAGTTTTCAAATACTATATTTCTTCTTTTACATTCCTTAAGCAATACTCTTAGGATATTTGGTAACAACTTTTTCTTTAAACTTCATTGTGAGAACTAACCTTATTGCACAGAAAGTATTTTAGACTCCACTAATATTATCTATAAAAAATAGTTGTGGTTAAATTAAAAACAAAGATTGAAAATATAAAATTGTATTTTATGTTTTTAGTGATTTATTGTATTTAACAGATAATAATATTGTAGATAAGATTTTGAATAAATTACACTGACACTATTACATAAAACACCCATCACTTTTCTATACCTACACAAATCCTCTAATTTTTATATATTTTCATTACACTGACTATCACTGCATGAGAAATAAGTGTAATTTTTTAAACAAAAAATATGATAAATGCAATTAAGTTAAATAAAACATGGTATGTTATTGAGACAAGTCCAAATAATATATGAGTCGATACCTCTTTATTATTTTTGGTTAGTTACGATATAGTATTAGAGCAATTTAAACAATATCTCTTTAGAATTGTTGATGCATTTTATAACAAAAAGTAATAGAGATACATTGATTTGTATATTATTTGGATTTTTCCTCACAATATATCATGTTCTGTTTAACTTAATTGTATTTATCACATTTTTTGTTTAAAATATTACACTTATTTATCATGCAGGAGTGATCAATGTAATGAAAGTATAAAAACTAAGGAATGTTTGTATAGGTGTAGAAAAGTGAGAAATGATTTATATAATTTCACTTAAACTCAGGAGATCTCCATAAAATTAATCTAAGATTTTTTGTTAGCTAACGAGCGCATAGATTAACCGGTTAGAATTATTCTTAATCATCCTTTTTGGGTTCCTGTTCCTCTCAGTAAAAGTGCGTTTCTTGCTGGTGAAGAGTTTCACGAACATGTTTGACTCAATGGAAGAGAATTTATGTGGTTTAAAGGAATTAAAAAAAGAGTAGAAAAAAAGTATAATTTTTTTACATATAAGAATTGATAATGCTTTGTCATAGATTCTAACATGTTGTCTAAGTTTATAGAGTCTATTCCATCCTGGTCATTTGGATGTCTTAACTGTTCAGGATGACCTCCTCTCTAGTTGAGCAAAGACTGAATATAACTAATTAAAGGGTTTGGCCGGAGTCGTTCTCCTTGGGTCAGACATCCTAGGTCGGGGTCGGGATCACTCCCCGTCTAACATGCCGCCAACAGTGCGTTGTCACACCACCTGCTATCTCACCTACCCCCTACCAATACGACAAGGACATACTGCAATACGGCTACTACACCTGTCACAGGCTACAAGTCAACTATGCACAAGGTACGGTCTTGCCAAAGCCGTTTGACATGGGAAAAGCAGCCCCCGACAAGCCAGGATGGTCGACCATGCCAATAGTACCCTTAAGGGCCACGTCATCCAACTCAACCACTTTAAATATGGGTCTCCCTGACAGGAAGTATCACTTAGAACTCATCACTTGTCATTATTACTCTCTACTACATCCCATATCTTATTTATTGCTCCCACATATTACCTCTCTAGTCTTACTGACTTGATCGTCGGAGAACCTTTTTAGGTACCTTCAACAGTGGGTCCAAGTCTACCTTCATCCACATTCCAGAAGAACTCCAACCCGAATATTGAAGAAGTCTTATTCGAACCTCCAGTCCGACCAAACTTGTTCATCCGTAAAAGAACATTGGCATCATCTGTGGCATACCTACACCATGGTGACCACCAGAAACCAAGCAAACCCTACCAGTCAAATCAAACCAGCACCTACAAACATACCTCCCAACCACCACACACCTTCCATCAATCCCCCATCCCAGATATAACCATCGCAACAAGGTAGCTGAAGCTATCACACTACACTAGAACAACCTCCATCCACCCAACAACTCTTGCAAATCACGGAAAGGCGGAAAAAAATAATCCAGGAGCATGTCGATATGCTAGAGGAACTCCGCAAATCTAAACAAGAATCAAGTTACTGACCCTCACGACTAGTTACCCAAGCACATACCGCCGAGTCTACCGCCGAGTCCCACCTTAACTACAAGAAACCCGCAGAAACAAAGACCACACAACACACCAACCTTTTCGAACATCATGCTTGTGGAGCTAAACACCCTTTCACTGATGATATCATGTCCTACCACCTACCAAAACACTTGGTTCGCCTAGCCAACATCGTCCAATACGATGGCACCTCCGATCCTCAAGATCACCTCGACACTTTCGAGGCATCCAAGCTCTTCCACGGTGCAACAAACCCCATCATATGCTGAGCCTTCCTGCTCACTCTTAAACGTACTACTCTCCAATGGTTCACTCGGTTACCACCAAGCAGCATCGATCGGTGGTCCACCTTGGCCAACACGTTCAATGTCCGCTTTATAGCTAGTAAGGAGCAACCAAGATCCTCCTACACATTATTCGAGATTCGACAAGGCCCACATGAATGCATACACACATATCTAGACATATTCAATGCTGAGGCTATGAAAGTTCGCACCTTAAGCCCCAACGTGGCGGTTCACGTACTGGTCATGGGTCTGAAAGACGACCTCTTTCGAACCAAGCTAGCTAAGTACACCGAACTTACTATGGAAGATCTCTGCTCCAAAGCCCAGTAATTCATTAACCTAGAGGAAACCCACTCTGCTCGGTCAGCCATCGAGAACCATACACACAACCCCTCACGGGAAACCAAACGACCAAAATTCCATGACCACCCAAGAAATAACCTCCCAAGAATACCCCGTAAACCTAAATACACGACCTAAACCCCTTTGAATGCTAGCCGCTCTAGAATTTTATAGGAAGTCATAGCCACTCATCTAGTTCAGCTTCCCAAACCTAATCCAAACAACAAGGTGGGGCTACAAGATCGATCAAAGTATTGTGAGTACCACAACATGTTTGGCCACATGATAGACGACTACACCCAATTGCAAGATACGATTGAAGACTTGATACAGGCCGACCACATACAACGATTCATTGTCGGGATTGCACAACAAAGATGGTCACCCACATCACGTCAACATAGACCTTTGAGGAGACGTTCTCCTTTAGGACCCCAGCAGGGACGTCCCCAAAACAAGGGTCAGACAGATCGATACTGTCCAAACAACCATAGGCAAATAAGCCTGATTGATATTAACATCATTTGCTGTAGGCGACACTTCCAGTTAGGCCCAGAAACGATATGTGTGGGAGGTCATGCAAGTGACTGCAAAAAACACTCAAGTCAATAGGCATGCTCCTCTCATCTCCTTTGACGATCATGATTATGATGGCATCGTCTGAGAGCATGATGACCCCTTGGTCATCATCACAAAGTTAAATAAAAACAAGGTCAGCAAACTCTTCGTTGACCTAGGAAGTTCGACAGATATCATATTGTAGGATTTGTTTTAGAAGATGGAGCTAAGAGATCGGGACCTACTACATTACGATGGGCAGTTGGTAGGGTTCACCGACCAGGGTATAACCCCATGGGGCTACGTGGATGTTTGGTTAACCATCGACGACTAACCCCTTAGTAGAACAATCCAGGCCAAATTCCTGGTTATTAACTACAACTCAGCCTACAACACCATTCTGGGCCGCCCAACACTCAACCATCTTGAAGCTGTAGTCTCCACACCACATCTATGCATAAAGTTTCTTTCTCCCAACGTCTAGGTATGTATAGTTCGAGATGAGGGCCACCCCCAAAAAAAAAGAATGAAGGGAGTGCACATGGTAGAGATGGATCGTTAGGATGGCAAAGGAGAGCCCCACCCCCAATCTCACAATCCTGCATGTAAGGAGTTCCCAGTTTGCGCAAGAAGTTCGTAATCCAAAGGATTGTTTGGCCCCTTTGTCCAAGCTCCCCCCAAGCTGCCAATATTGAATGCTTACAACAGAGAAATTTTGTGGTATAATCATGCACCGTCCCAAGTATCAAGGCCCCCAAGTTTTTCTTTTCATGTCTGAAAATGTAATATCAACCTACTCGTGGTCGGACAACCTTTTGTATCACAAAAAATATATATGGTAACGAGGTATTATTCATTTCATGTCTTATCATAGGAACCTAGTTTAACTTCAATACCCCTCAAAGGCGTGACCCATGTCCCCCTTTGATGGCAGTCAAATAACTCACCTGAGGCACAAACCTTGTCCCCCTTGATCGGTGGTCCAACTTCAATACCCCTCAAAGGCGTGGCCCATGTCCCCCTTTGATGGCGGTCAAATAACTCAACCAAGGTGCAGACCTTGTCCCCCTTGACCGGTTGTTCAACTTCACTCCCCCTCAAAGGCGTGGCCCATGCCCTCCTTTGACGGTGGTCAAATAACTCACCCAAGGCGCAGACCTTGTCCCCCTTGACCGGTGGTCCAACTTCAATACCCCTCAAAGGCGTGACCCATGCCCCATTTGACGGTGGTCAATAACTTACCCAAGGCGCGAACCTTGTCCCCCTTGACCGGTCGTTCAACTTCACTACCCCTCAAAGGCATGGCCCACATTCCCTTTGATGGTGGTCAAATAACTCACCCAAGGCGCGAACCTTGTCCCCCTTGATCATTGTTTCAACATCAGTACCCCTAAAAGGTGTGGCCCATATCTCCCTTTGACGGCAGTCAACTAATCGTCCAAAGAGTGAACCTAGTTCCCATTGGTCGGATTCACATCCAGGCTACTCAGCTTACTCAGACTCAAGTTTAGTGCTGGAAGTATCACTAAATCCAATTTCAACTATATTTGTTATCACTTCTCCTCGTCAACATTACCTTGTTCAGATTCAGGGACAATTATTTCTATTTCCGATCAAGGTCAATGTTATTGGTTCTACTAGTCAAGGTTATCTTGTTTATATTCGAGTTCTCTGGATTATCCCCGACGAAGATTACCTTATTCAAATTCAAGGTTCAATTACTTGTGTTATTAATACTTCCGGTCAAAGTCATCTTATTCAAGTTTCGGGCTAACCCCTTCTAAAAGTGACAAGTCACATAAGGCCAACCCCGACCAAGATGACACTCATTTTCGGGATACTCCACTTCCAACTACCACTATTTCACGCTGTTATTAGAAGGGTTAAACCCGACCAACATTATATTTGGTCTCTAGCTGTTATTTGAAATATAAAGACTAGTCAAACTTACATTCGTTATCAGAATTATTGAAATGGACTTATTATTAGAGTCATTTTTGATCAAGAATATTTTACCGATTCCGGATTGTTAATTAAGCTTCCCACATACAGAAAGTAAAGGAAGACAAGCAAAATATGAAAAAGATAAATTCATTAAGATGGGGAAATTACACAAACTCCTATGAAGTTTTTACAAAGCATTCAGGCCTCCCCCCTTTCCCAGGATTAGCAGCTTGACAATGGAGCCTTCCTCATCTGGCAGTAACTCCCCATCTTGGACATATGCATTTATGCATGTCCAAGACTAGTCCTCGCCGGGTGCACCATACCAACTTGGGGAAAGACATTATCTCATGCAAGGTATAAAACCTCTACCGTCAAGCTAGAAACATAATAACATTCCGCTACCAGTCCATCTCTCTCCAACTTAAGGGTAGCCACCTCCTCGGTCAGCCAAGCAATCTCCTCGTAGGCTTGGTTGCAAGAGTCCTGAGCGGCATGCCCTTGCTCATCCGATAACTTCAGCTTATCACTGAGCTGATGGATCTCGCCCTTGGCCTCCTCAAAATGCGCCATCAGGCTAGCCATCTCGTTTTGGGAACCGACCTGTTCCCGTTAGGCGAACTTCCTCATGCCGATGGTTTAGGTCGAACAACTTTTGAATAACCGCCATTATCTAGGCCTCCAACCCCTTCACTTTGGCCTCATGAGCCTTCTCCACCTCCTCCAGTTTCGTAGAAAAGTGGTCCTGCACAGCCTAAAGGGCCTCGCCCTCCAATCGTTCGGCTATCGCACCTTCACTATCATAGTACTTGGCGATAGACGCCGCTATGATCAAGGACGCCCAAACTTGCCTCATCATGTTACTGATAGAAGATGCATAAAAGACGACCTTCTCCTTATCGGTCACCATATTGATCTCGACCGCCTGAGGAATAGAGTATCCTGCTAGGGGCCGACCCGCCGAACTTGGAGCCTTTCCCTTCCCTACCATTTGGAAGATGGCACAGGGATGGACGTCCATGCTAGGCTTTGTAGGTGCCCCATGCACAGGTAGAGGATCCGTTACGGGAATGATTGTCATTGGGACCATAGGGATGACTAGAGCCGCTTGGATCAACCCTCTCTAATCGGTCAGAAAAGAAGGAGCATGTGGATGGTCAGTTTCTCGATGAGTTGAAGGAGGCGAACTCCCCTTAGACTGGCTGAATGAGATTGGTGGCGACCCCGTTTGAGCTTGTGTTCCTGGCCGTGATCGCTGGATAATCTGGCTCAGTAGTCGATTCTTCTCCATATGGTCGGCCATAGTAGCTGCGAAAAGGAAAGAAAGCAAAGTACATAACCAAAACTTACGGTTCACAAGTGCACAACAACTTATTACCTACCAACCTGGCGCTCAAGATCTTGGTCAGCCTTGAAAAGGTCGAGTTAGACTCCATGAAGCCACTTTTAACGCAACCTAACATTACCCGGGCTCCCTCGATCTCCAGACCTTCGAGGCTTTTGAAATTATAACTAAAATTCTTAGCCGATTTCTGGTAGAGGTTACCATTCTAGGAAAACTAGAAATGACGCTCTCCCCGAGATCCATAAGCCCACTGATGGGTCGCTCCCTAGATCTCGACCTAGTAGAACCACACCTCCCAGTTCTTGGAACAGGAGTCATAGGGGTAGAACAAGGCATGCTTGTTCTTTGATTGACGACATGTCCACCCGCATTGACCAATCTTCTCTTCATACAGATTGTGCTGTGGGTCACCTAGAATATCCAAAAGAAAAGGTGACTCGTGCAATGGATCTTCATCACCTTGCAGAAGAGGCGAAACACTCGGACGAATCCCAAAGCGTTCAGATGTAGTTGGGAAGAGGCGACCAGTAGATGATTTAGCATGCCTAATACCACTTATCTAGAGGGACTTTTAGACCGATTTTAATCGATTTATCATACTTAAATTAACAGTTATAGTTGGAAGTAAGCATGTTTTAACAAATCATTACATTTGAATAGTTGAAATATCAATGAACCAACCATTCATAAAACTTAAAACATCATAGTAAACGAGAAACACATAATGCAAACACATAATCCAAGCACAAGTTCAACCATAAACATACTAAGTCATAATGTGAATCAACAACAAACCATAACCAGAAGAAATATAACCACACACACACACTAAAGCTTAATCTAAATTAGGCATTTCTTAGCTAAACTACTCTTGAGGTGGAGGTGGGGATAGTGGAGTGTCCATCTGCTTCATTAGATTGGCCCATTCAGAGCACAATAATTCATTTGCAATTAGGTCTTCTTCCTCATCCTCATCAATTAAATTCATATTAACTACAATATCATAAAGTTGTTGGAACTTTGCTTGAGATTTGATCACCTGAGCAACCTTTGCATCTGACATTTGTTGTTGCTTTTGAATAATCTTCAAAGTTCTCGAGATTGAATCACACAACTATCTACGGATTTAAATCCAGATTCTATACGGTCCTTCATACGTTGTTCAAAATCAGCAAGCAGTGCAACTATGAGGGAGGAAGGGGGATTTCTTCTATGAGTGGACCTTTTGGTGGTAGATGAACTCCCCATTTCTCTCATGGTTTTATGAGTTTTTGGATTTTGGAAGGATGAAGTTTGGAAGAGTTTTGGAAGGGAAAACACGGTTTTGGGGTTTAGGGTTTCTAAGTTTGAAAATACTTAAACTGAACTGAAAATTGTTTTATTTCTGCTGTTAATCGATTATAATGTCTATTAGTCGATTATTTTTAAAAAATATGTATTTTAAAAATGAAATAGAACTTACTTTAATCGATTATAGTATCTCTTAATCGATTAATTTAAAGTAATTTTAAATTTTTGATGACCCTATAACTCTTTTAATTTAAAGCAATTTTAACATTGGCTGACTAGCAATAATGATAGATTTTGGTTCAAGTGAGGGATGCTTAGGTATACTAACTAGACATATTTTCCTTAGAATCTCTTATTTAACTATAATCATATATGACAAAAATCATGAAAGTCAATTAAGTATGTTAACATTCATTTAAATTCATTTTCATACAAGCATATAGGAGAAACATGTTAAAGCATATATGAACCTAAATCAAGCTAGATTAGATATGATTCATCAAGGATTCCAAGTTCTCTTCTTAGAACAAAGAATGTGTTCCGAGGAAGGGGCTTGGTGAATATATTGGCCAACTGTTTTGAGGTCTCTACAAATTCAATCACACAATCACCTTTTCGATGGCAAATTTCTATATGCTTAGTACATGAATGCAAAATGAGGTTCTTTGATAAGTTTATGACACATGTTATCGCACTTGATCAGTATATGATCAAGATTTAGATGATAGTCTTTCAAGTTTTGCTTCATCTAAAGGATTTAAGTGCAATACACACCAACGACAATATATTCTATTTTAGTGGGTGACAAAACAACACATGCTTGCTTCTGTTGTGCCAAGAAACTAGGGAGATACCTAAAAGGTGGCATCCCACCAGTACTCTTGCAATCCAAATTGACCCAGCGAAGTTGGAATTAGAGTATCCTACCAAGGATGATGAGGTATCCCTAGGATACCAAAGTCTCATAGGTAATGATCCTTTTAAGTATTTCATGATTCGTTTTACAGTAGTAAGTTGAGATTCTTTAGGATTAGATTGATATCTAGCACATAAACATATGCTAAACATTATATCAGGACAACCGGATGTAAGATAAAGTAAAGAGCCAATTATGCCCCAATATTTTGTTACCTCAACCGATTTATCCTTATCGTCTTTATCAAGTTAGCATGATGACGCCATTGGAGTATAGGCTTCTTTTGCTTTGTCTAGGTCAAGTTTATTTAATAACTCCTTGTAATATTTTGATTTATGCATAAAGATTCTACTACTCAGCTTTTTTATTTGTAATCCTAGGAAGATGGTCAATTCACCCATCATTGACATTTCGAATTCTCCCTTCATCAAATTTGAGAAATCCTCGCAAAGAATATTATTAGTGGCACCAAATAAAATATCGTCAACATAAATTTGAACTAACAATATATTACTACTAGATTTCTTTATAAAGAGAGTTGTGTCAACCTTACCCCTTACAAATCTTTTTTTCCAAAAAGGAATGTACTTAAACGCTCATACCAAGCCCTCAGGGCTTGTTTCAATCCGTATAGATCCTTCTTAAGTTTAAACACATGATTAGGATATTTGAAAATTTCAAATCCAGGGGGTTGGTTAACATACACTTCATATTGAATGAAACCATTCAAGAATGCACTTTTAACATCCATTTGAAATAGTTTAAAGTTCATTATTGAAGCATAGGCAAGTAACATCCTAATGGCTTCCAACCTCACAACTGGGATATAGGTTTCATCATAATTAATACCTTTCTCTTAATTATATCCTTGAGCCACTAGTCGCGCTTTGTTTCGAATGATCAATCCTGATTCATCGAGTTTGTTATGAATGACCCACTTAGTACCAATAATCGGGTGATCTTTTGGCTTGAGGATCAAGTCCCACACATTATTTCGCTCGAACTGTTTTAGCTCTTCTTGCATAGATATACTCTAATGTCCATCTTCAAGGACCTCATTAACATCTTTAGGCTCAATTTGAGAAACCAATGCAACGAAAATACAGTAATTACAAATAGAGTTTCGGGTTACCATTCCCTTTGAGATATCACCCATGACCTTGTCGATGGAATGATCCTTTTTCGTTTTCTAGACTTTTGGCATGTTGTCATATTCTTGATTTTCATTATTTTCAATTTGTGCTTCCTTTTCCACTTCAGATTCCTTTGTGTATGCATCCTTCAATGCACCTAAAACATCATCACATACAACCTCCCTCTTCTTTCTTGGAGAAGATTCACCAAAGTGCACATGTACAGATTCTTCTACATATGGTATGCTTATTATTGACGCGATTGGCTTGAATATATACTAAATAACCTAAGAACATCCCTTCATCGATTTCTGGACGAGTAGGATGTGTTTTGAATTGGGTCGTTTTTCGAATGTTCTAGAACTCCTCCATGTGGGTCGCCATGTCCACTGTTGGATGAATCTGGGCTGTCCCTATAAATAAGGGGGGTCTTTCTTTCAGTCATTCTACGTTTTCTCATTTCTTCATATGAAAATTCTTGCTGCAGAACTCGCTCTCGGGCCGACCAATTATTCACCTTCATCTTCCTCGAAATACTTACTAGGTAATTTCTCTTTCTTTTTTATACTCTCACTTCAGATAATGCCCTTCTCTGCCGAGCATGAGCTTAGCTCACGTAATGTCGAGGTTTTTTCCAAGACTCCACCTATCTTCATTATCCCTTCCCAACAAAGTCGGCGCATGAGGTTGGCCTTTGAGAGGAGGCCGATTTATCTACTAGTCCAAACCTCAATGGCCAATTAAAGAGAGAGAATGGCGAGATAGAGGGAAATGCTGATTGACTAAGCAACTATGCTCGAGTGGCGCTTGTCGGTTGTGAGTAGTAACTCTAGTTCGGGATATGATGTTTCATCTGGTCGTAGGTTCTTCATGGAAATAACATATGCGACAAAAGGTGATCAAATGGTCATTCCTTCTGTCTTGGACAGGCCTGGCGATCGCTATTGGTGGGTGGACCAGCAGATATTATAATTGAGTAGTTTTTTTCCCTTCTGAGGATCAACCATAGTGAACATTTTAGAGAGTTTGGGGAACACTGTTGTCCTAAAGTCTCCTCAGGCTGACGAGAGGTTTGCCAAGATCTCCAGGTTGAGGAGGAATTTATTATGCCTTCTACATATACGACATCTATTCACGTTAGCTCGGATTACATCTTGCTCTTGACAATTGAAGTGTGGTTATTCTGGGTCATCTTCGGGTCGCTCCTTCCCAGCTTGATCCGAATGCTTGAGGCTTTATCTATTCATTCGCCATTTGGTGTAGGATCAACGAGTATCCCTACTCGGTTAACCTTTTTTCTGGATGTTCTAGGTTACCCACAAAACTAATTCCGATTAAGAGAAACAAGGTCACCACGGGTGGGTGTGCCTTTAGTCAAGGAACAAGTAAGCCTTGGTCATCCCTTTTGACCAGCCAGTGAAGAAATGGAAGAAGGTTTTTCATCAGGTGGAAATTAAAGGGGTGGCCAACCACCCATGGGCGGGTCTTGGAGCAGCACATAGGTAGGCTCAGTGGGTTGTTTGCGTATGTTCGGGTAGTTATCTACCATATCCTAATCTCTCTATTTTTTTCCAGCTGAGATGAGAAGTAATCTCCATAAGACCAATGGTGAAAGGTTTATTTCAATTGCAAGTTTAGAGTTTGAGTGATGAACAATATATTGAATGAATGGTGACTATATTTATTTACTCCCTTTTCGGGTTCCTTTTAACCATACCTTAAAGGTCAGTCTCTTTTTGTATCAAAGAATAATATAAAGAATACAAGAATACATTTAGAATTTTACCGTACCACTTCCTATGAAGAGTTGATATAAAGAATAAAAGAATAAAACAATAACTAAATTGTTAGTTGCGAAAAAGTACATGACAAAAAATAAATGTTAGTTGCAGATAGTAAATTACAGAAAGTAAATGTTAGCGATTAGATTTATTATTCATCACTCTTTTATTGTCAAGTAACAATTTATTGATTAAATTGCACTTTTGTATGTTATTCCGATGTACAAATTTACAAACCATGAATTGGTTTGAACTTATGTTTTTAGGAATTATCTATCAACGAATAAAATTTATAAGTTTGAAGTTTTACTATTTTACACTTGCACCTTTTTCAAGATTCAATTGTAGTATAGTATAGGGTTATGTCGAACCACAAGGAATTGCCTAATAGAAATGTACTCATACTTTGTATCTTTCATCAAAAGTAAGAATTTGACAAATAAAGTTGTTTTGGTATTTTTATGAAGTGATAAACATGAAAAGTAAAGAAACTAAGTATTAACAAATTCAAGAGGAGAATATGGTTAGAATGATGGAATAATTTCTTGAGCAATATCCACATGAGAATTTATACAAGTTATGTGTTATACTTTGGTTAAACTATACACCATGTCTTAACCTTTCATCTAGTGTCCTAGCATGGAAAAGATGATTTTCAAACCTTGTATAATGCACTAAACAATATTTAACTACCACTCATCGGAGTAGGTTGTCACACCCTACTTCAGGCTCCGTGAACATTATTTAGCCTCGAATGGAAGTTGCTTAAAATAGATGCTTTGATATGGCAAGTGAACTAAGATGTAGGTTATAATTTTTAGTTCACCTGTCAGCACTTTAAGAAGAAACATATTTGGATCTTTAAATTAAGTTTTAGGTGATCAATCTAAAACCGCATTAAGAACTTCTTAAAGAATCAATATAACCAAAATAATAACTTGTATAAATGAAGAAGAAGATAAAAGGACAAGAACTTATACCATAGTCCAACTTTTTGGAGCATTAGCCATCCATCCAAAGATTAGATGCTTTTGGTTCCAAGTGAGGTTACAAAATCATGTTTTTTCATCTCATTTTCCATGCTTAAGAATAGCCTAAAGGAAAAGAGAACCGAAATAGGAAGAAGAAGAAATTACAAAGTATTTACAATGTGTGAAAGTAAGGAAATGGGAGTGCCTTTTATAGGCATTTTGTTGGGCTCTTAGCCCCCCTTTAGGGCTGCTCAGCACCTGAACCAGCGGTTGGGACTCCCAAAGTTGGTGGGTTAGCAGCTTGTCACATCTTAGCCAGCTAGCTTGCACAACCTATTGTGGGCTAGGTCACATGCATGGTGACACCTCCTACTTGGCTATCCAGAGCATAGGTCATGCATGAGGTCATGTGCTTGGCCTTCAAGTAAAGAATAGGCAAGTTGCTTGGTGAGTTGACCAAACTTTTTTCATGGTTGGTTTTGATGGGGCTGGTTGGGGCGCATAGCCTACTTAGTCCACGCCTGGCTGCTGAGCATGTTGCTTCACGGTGAAGGAACCTAAGTTTTTTCAAGCCGAAACAACCTTTGTCCCATGGTTCTTGAATTAATTTTGGTTGGTTAGTTGGCACTTTTAGCATGATTTCTTCAAATCGAGGTAAGCTTTTGAGTTATGCATTTTCCTTGGCATATCTAGCTTGGGTTTCTTCAAGGTAAGGTAAAGTACATTTCTTCAACCCTAAGCCATCATTTTGGTTACAAGCTAAGCACATAGCATGCCATGCTTAACTTGTTTGTCTTTAGCAATTCTTTTTGTTCTTTTGGCTTGTATTCTTGGATATCTTTTGGATTAATTCTTGTTTATTCAATTTCCTACAAAATTCAAAGAAAACTTGAACAAGAGGTGATAAGAAATTAATTTATATAAACCTACAAAATTTATCTAAAAAGTGTTGAATTAAGTTGGTTTTCAAATGTTTGTATAGGATAAGTGCCATGAAAAGTATATAAAATTAGGTATTTTTTGTTCTTATCAACCCACCTGTTGGCCAAGACACTCGGGAGGGTACGAGATAGGGCATCAACAAGTAAGCATGCTCGAACTTCCTCTCATTTAGGGCTTCCTTCAACTTTCAGTCAATGATCAAATACTCCATCTACCTAGCAGACGACAAGTGAGGGTACTCGTCTCGCTCCTATTCTCCTCGCATCTCAGTGGACGGTTGACCCGACGAGGAGATCTGTGTCTGGCCCTTCTTCATAGCACGAAGACCCTATTGATGTCGATGTGCAGATAGTTAGGGCTGCTGGGTAGAAGACCACTACGAAGGGGAAAGAGCCAGCTACCCGAACTAGACGGATAATCTCGACTTTCCGACGTCTTCAGGTGGTGGAGTATAACCTCTTAAGTCATTCCGTAAGAGATGTTCTGGACGAGACCTCTATGCCCGACTTGCTAAAGAAATTGTGGATGTCTTCTCTCCTCCTGGATTCAATGGCCAAATATGTCGAAGAGAAGTTGTCTTCCTTAGTCGGGTGGAGAGCAGTGTTCTGACCACACTTTAGGAGCGGCATTTTATCGACCTGTATTCTACCGGACTCAAAGGCTGACAAGGCCGTTGAACAAGAGGAGATGGTCGACTTGACGAATGAAGCTGCTCATCTATCCTAGGACAATGTTGTGAGCTAAGTTCGCCTAGTCGACCCAAACGAGGATTTTACTTGGATGAACATCCGGGCCCTCGACATTTGTGGGGAGTTAGTGTTAGAGGAACCAGGTGGTACTATTAAACTAATGGTTCGGGTAGAAGGGGGTAGTGTGGATAGGGTTATTTTTTGCAAGGTGTTGTAATCAGTTGTTATTTTAATGAAGTGTTTTTATTCAATTGTCGATATTTTTCCTTTATGATATTCGTTCGGTTAGAGTCGATAACAACTGAACCTAAATATGGACATGGTAACCTTAGCAGGGAATAGCCCACCAGATCCGAACATAAACAACTTAAACTTGATTGGAAATAGTAGCAACAACTAACTTGAATCTTTTCTTGAATTTCAATAAGATAACCTTAGTCAACATTAGTGATAACTCGAACACTTTAACTAGGATCTGGACCAGCTGAACTATGATGGAAATTACTTAAATGACTGAGAACTTCGTGATCGGCTTTAACCCTCTAACCATAATTTGAAACATAGCACAATATTGGGTGGATTTGGTCTTATATGACTTTGCATTTTAGCACTAGTTGAGACTAAAATCTACAAAAGATAAGTCTGGTCGAAAGGAACTTGGAACAACTTGAATTTTGAAGCATAATGACCGAAACAACTGGTCTTGCTCAAGTTAACCATAGAGGTATGGAATCTGAATAGAAACAGTTAAGGAATTACCCGTGCTCGGACATAGTTATTCTGTCACTTTAAACTAGAGCTAAGGCAGGTTGAATGTTTTGAACATGAAACCGACCAAGGGGTATTTGGGTCATACCTTCTGTGATCAGATTAGGCTGTCATCAAAGGGGGACATGAACCATGCGTTTGAGGGGGGTTGATAGTGGACCACCAGTCAAGGGGGACAAGGTTCACGCCTTGGGTGATTTACCAAACCGCTGTCAAAGGGGACATGGTTCGCACCTGGAGGGGTGTTGATATTTGACCACCGGTCAATGGGGACAAGGTTCGCGCCTTGGGTGACTTGTTAAACCATCGTCAAAGCGGGACATGGTCCACACCTTGAGGGATGTTTATATTGGACCACTGGTCAAGGGGGATAAGGTCCATGCCTTGGGTGATTTATTAAACCACTGTCAAAGGGGACATGGTTTGCACCTTGAGTGGTATTGATAATGGACTACCGGTGAAGGGGACAAGGTCCGCGCCTTGGGTTATTTATTGAACCACCATCAAAAGGGGACATGATCCGCACTTTGAGGGTTATTGATAATGCACTGAATTCTAGCGATAAAGACATGAAATGAGTAATATGTCGTTATCATATACGTATTTGTGTTACAAGGGACTGTCCGACCATGAAAGGCGTCGACATTACATTTTTAAGCATAAAAAACTCGGACGATTGCAACATTCCATGTCTGAGGGATCTCATTCCCGGCCAGGTCTTCCAACTTGTAAGCGCCTTGGCCAGTCTTGTTTACCTAACCCATGTCTACTCTATGGAGGACCAAAGTTTCGGCTTCAAAGTTCCCAGCTGAGGAGTAATATTTCCCCACCGTCCTCCTTTTGATGGTCGCTTCTCTTATGCGGGCACAGTCTTGCTTTTCCTCAATCTAGTCTAGGTTGTGTCTAATTAAGTTTGGATTGACATCCTCATTAATGTGCCAAGTTCTCCATGTTTCCACCGGGATCACGACTTCAGTGCCATATGTGAGATTGAAATGGGACTCGCTGATTGTGGAATGTAGAGTTGGTCAGTAAGCCTAAAGCACGTGATGGAGTTGGTCGGGCCAAATTCCTTTAGCTTCGTCTAGCCTTTTCTTGATTCCCCTCGGAATGACCATGTTGGTTGCCTCTACTTTCCCTTTTGTTTATGGGTAATTTGATCGAGGCCGTACCCGATACAAATATTATAACAATTAAAAACTATAGTACTAGGAAGTGACTCCTATGTCGTTTCCAAAGGATTATCTTTCCAGCAAAGATTACCTTATACTCACACACACAATGATTTTTGTTTTTGAATGGTTAGAATAATAAGCAATTTCATAAACAGTAAATAAGCAATGTAATAAAACGGCTAAATCCCTTTGGTTAGTTCGTTCACAACTCAATTCTTGGTTTCAAAAGTTTATTTTCAGATTCCAACCACTAACTTCTAAATCTGTTGAGAATCAATTAACTAAGCGATAATCAATTCAAAGTTCCAAAATCTAAACCTCTAACTAAGCAAAATCAGCATAAGCATGAAACAAATAACAAATTCACACGAACTAAGCATTCATGCACTAGAAAATATATAAACTAATCGAAGATAAACTCTTAAACCAGTTTCTAAGCAATGGAATTAAGCAAACCATATTAAGAAATAAGATAAAAGAAATCAACAATAAAGAAACCGAAAATGCATTAATAACAAAAGCTCAAGAGTACAGTTGTGATACATTCCCAAAGGAATTTAGACTGTAAATTTAGCCTTCCATGGCAATAGAAGAGCAAAACCGAATTTGGGGAAGAAGTATGAAACCCTAGCAGAGCAAATGAGGGAAAATGAAAAATGCCTTATGTTTCAAAATGATGGAATGTAAAGTGTGTGTATTTGGAATAGGGAATTTGAATTTAACCCCTCCAAAACACATAAAACCGAATTGGGCCTAAATAATGAGTCCAAAACTAAAAATATAATTTTCACTTCAACATATACCATCCACTTCTATAATGCACAAAATTCCAATTATGATTTGAAAATGATAATAAATTTAATCAGACAAAATAATCCCAAATTAACTCATTTAAGGAATATTAGTCCAATAAAGTCTAAAATACTAAACTTTTTGAAACAAATTCAATTAGACACCAAGAACCATCAATCATGGTAAATTAAGGTTATGAACAATGTGTAATATATTTCTCATCAAATACCCCCACACTTAACCTTTTGCATTCCAGGGCAAATTCAATAAATAAGGCTATGCTAACCGATATGTACCAAAGTGAGTCATGCTAGAAGATCACCAAAAAGAAAATGAAACACCTCAAAAAATTACATACTTCATAATGAAATCTAGATAATGCAATGAAATGGGCAAAATCAAACACACAAGAGTGAAAGAATCAAATCAAGATATCTATGAACATCATCCAATAAATTCAAGTATGCAAGGAAACCAATCAAACCATAAGGCGAGTCACAACAATGATAGAACCTCAAAAGTATACTCTCTAAAATGTTTACACTCATGTGTCTTAGGTTGCAAGTATTTACACTCAAAGCACTTCATGAAAACAAATACAACCATAGGCTTGACAAGCCTCTAACATCAACATCATAAGCACATGCACATAAAGATCAAAAGGACTTTTGAAGGTTGTAATGAAGACAAGGACAAGGTAGGATAATTATGGGATATGTAGCCAAAACCAAATGGAATAGAGGAGCAATGAGGAATAAGTAAAAAGTAAGTAAAAATCAACCCCAAAATAAGACCAAATCTTTAATTTCAATCATGTTTGTCATACTGAACCTTTTATTCACTTTTTTTTCTCTTTTTGTTGTTTTTCTTTTTATTTTCATTTTTTATGGATACTTATGTATACAATTGTATCAACCATGATAACATAACCAAGAATGCACATGATTTGAAGAACAATGCACTGTTTCTTACTTAATACACATTCTCAAAACAATTCCAAAGCTCTAAATTTCCCTAAGGTTAGGACAATCATGGTTTTTCACTTATAAGCTTGTAATGAGCTAAATAACAAGGAAATAGGTAAAAAGGCTCAAATAGGCTATCAAATGATAAATTCATTTAAGGCAGGCTTATATGGCTAAGTGACTTATTCAAAAGAAATGCCTAAATCACTTCAATATGTGCATGTGAATATCAAGTATCAACAAGAAACAAATCAAGTTCTAGAGTGCAAGTAATCAAGATTGCAATCACACATGAAAGAATATTAGATGGCGTACAACAATCCATCCAGAATTAAGACTCAAATTCTCACAAGGGACAAGTCTATCACAATTGTTTCAACCTCTTAATTCTCAAAAGCAACTTCACATACAGAAATGCATGGATGAACACCACAAGATATCATGACTTAAGTGAAAGAAAGTATGAGAGAAAATGTGCAAACCTAAGCAAAACCTAAAAAGAAAAGAAAAGAATGCATCAACCAAAACCTAAAACCTACAACAGTCCCCCCCCCCACACACACACACACATACACTTAAACTACACATTGTCTCAATGTAGCGCAATCCGAATATCCAGACATACATGTCAATTAATGGGATTGGACAAGTGCAATAAAAATTAGAGAAAGATAGAAAGAAAAACTCCTTGATTTATGGAGGAAGGAAAGTAGGTTCAACCAATGAGTCCTCCTCCACAATTTCATCCACCAAGGAAGGATTTGTGAGGAATGACTTGAGGCGATGCCCATTAACCTTGAGGCTCTTACATGTGGATTCACTTTTTATTTCTATAGTACCGTAAGGAAAAAAATTAGTAACCACAAAAGGACCAATCCACCTAGAATGAAGCTTACCACTCACCTAGAGTTGTACAACAACACTTTTTGACCAACCAAAAATTCCTTTCTAGAAATCAAGTTATCATGGAATCTTTTGGTCTTATCTTTGTAGAACTTAGAGTTTTCACAGGCTTCTATGCGGATCTCATCGAGTTCATTCAATTGGAGCATTCTTTCTCCACCAGCTTGATCAAGAGCAAAGTTACAAGTTTTCACAGCCTAATATGCAAGATGTTCTATCTCTATAGGAAGATGCCATGCTTTACCAAAGACAACCCGATAAGGGGACTTCCTTATGGGTGCCTTGTAAGCAGTCCTATGTGCCAAAAGAGCTTCCTCAAGTCTGTTACTCCAATCTTTTCTATTAGGCTGCACCATCTTCTCCAAAATCCTCTTTATCTCTTTGTTTGAAATCTTAGCTTACTCATTACATTGGGGGTGATAAGATATGGAAACTCTATGAGCATAGCTTGCACGAATCTATTGCAGAAGTGGGTGCCTTGGTCACTAACAATGGCTTTGAGTATAGTAACAACCCGAACATCAGTAGTTTAGGTGGCCTTAGCTTCCACCCACTTAGAAACATAATCAACAACAAGAAGAATATAGTAAAAGCCAAAAGAAATAGGAAAAAATGACCCATGAAATCAATACCCCATATATCAAACACCTCGCAAAACAACATAGGTTGTTGAGGCATCTCTTGTCTCCAAGAAAAGGTACCACTTGCTCTCTGACACTACTCATAAGTGCTGCAAATCCTCCACACATCTTTGAAAATAGTGGGCCAATAAAATTCTGCGTCCAACACCTTTCGTGTTGTTCTTTGGATAACAAGATGGCTGCCCATTATAGAAGAATGACAAAACTAGAGGATTGACTCAATCTCATGATCTGAAAAGCATCTTCTAATAATTTGGTCAGTAGAAAATCTCCATAAATAGGGATCATCCCAAACATAATATTTAGCATCACTCTTAGGTTTGTCATTTTGAGCTCCAGATGCAAGTAGAGGAAAAACAGATGCAACCAAATAATTAACAATGTTAGCAAACCAATGGGTGGGGAAAGAAACAAAAATATTCAAAAGTTGTTCATCAGGAAAATCATGTCTAATAGGCATCATATCAACAACTCCCTATATCCTTCTCAAGTGGTCAGCCACCAAATTTTGTGTTGCACTCCTATCACATATCTCCAAATCAAACTCTTGGAGTAAGAGCATCCATCTAATCAACTTTGGTTTGGAATAAGCTTTGGTTTGAAATAAACTTTCTTCAACAAGAACTTCAAACCTGCATGGTTAGTGAAAAGAACAATTCTAGAACCAAGCAAAGAAGACCTAAACTTATCTAGAGCAAATACTATATCTAAAAGCTCTTTTTCAGTTGTGGTGTAATTTGCTTGTGCATCATCTAAAGTTCTGGAAGCATAATAAATTACCCTAGGCGGTTTATCCACTTTTTAAGTAAGGGCAACTCCCAATGCATAATTAGAAGCATCACACATCAGGTCAAAAGGGACTGTCCAATCAGGTTCCTGGATAATAAGAGCGATGGTCAAGGCTCTCTTGAGACAATCAAATGCCTTTCTACATCTCATCAAATTCAAACACCACCTCCTTTTACAACAGGTTGGATAGTGGAAGAGCCTTCTTTCTAAAATCTTTAATGAACTTGCGATAGAAACCTGCATGACCAAGAAACGAACGAACCTCTCACATGCAAGAGGGGTAAGGCAATTGTGAAATAACACCTATCTTGGTATGGTCTATCCCGATTCCCCTATTTGACATCACATGCCCAAAACTATGCCCTGCTCTACCACGAAATGACATTTTTCGTAATTTAGAATAAGGTTAGTTTCAATGCATTTATGTAGAACTCTATCTAGACTATCCAAATATGCATCAAATGAAGATCCATAAACAGTGAAATCATCCATAAATACCTCTACGCAACTCTCTAAAAACTCACTGAAAATGATCACCATACACCGCTAGAATTTACTAGGGGCGTAGCATAGGCCAAAAGGCATCCTCTTATAGGAAAAAGTGCCAAATTGGTAGGTGAATATGGTCTTCTCCTGATCCTCAGGAGCAATATGAATCTTGAAGTACCCAAAAAACCATCAAGCAAAAAGTAATGAGATTTACTTTCTAAGCACTCAAGCATCTGATCAATAAATGGCAAAGGAAAATGATCATTTCTTGTTGCTTAGTTGAGCCTCCTATAATTAATGTAGACTCTCCAACTATTCTACACTCTTGTAGGAATCAGCTCATCCCTCTCACTTCTCACCACTATAATTCTTGTCTTCTTTGGAACCACCTGAACCGGGCTCACCCAATGACTATTAGAAATGGGATATATAATCCCATCACGTAGAAGCTTTGTGACCTCTTTCTTCACAACATCAAGGATGACTGGATTGAGTCTCCTTTATGGTTGACTCACTGGTGTAGCTCCATCTTCCATGAGTCTTCTATGAATGCACTTGGACGGGCTAATACTAGGAATATCAGCTAAGGTCCAACCAATTGCCTTCTTGTGCTTCTTTAGAACATGCAACAACTTCTCCTCTTGATCAACATCAAGGGAGGTGGAAACAATAATAGGAAGCTTCTCATCATCCTCTAAGTAAGCATACTTGAGGTTTCCAGGACAAGGTTTAAGCTCCAATACTAGAGCCTGCAAAAATGGTGGAACCAAACTAGTAGATATAGATTATGTAGCCTGCACCTAAACAAGTAAATTAGATTGTTGAATGATATCTGCAGCAATTGAGTTAGTTCAGTGTGACTCTAAAACATTTGGATCAATAGAAATATGGAGAAACTCATCAATACAAGAATTACACATTTTAGAATCAGTGCATGTATGATAAGTGTATGAGTCTATTGATGACGTAGAATCAAAATCATTAAAAAAAATCAGAGATATGCTCATTAATTAAATCATCAAGCAAATCAATATTAAACACAAAATGGTCCTTAGAAGGATGCTTCATAACATCAAAAATATTAAACTGGACGAGAATATCACCAAACTCCATAGATAATGTTCCATCATGGACATCTATCTTGGTTTAGACTGTTCTAAAAAATGGTCTCCCCAAAATAATAGGAACTGTGTTACGAGAGGACCTCTTTTCCATATCGAGAATATAAAAATCAACATGAAAATTAAGTTCACCAACTTGAACCAATACATCCTCTATCAAACCTGCAGGATAGGCAATACTCTTATTTGCTAATTCAATCACTACCCCGGTAGGTTGCATAGGTCCAAGTAAAAGAGAGATGTAAACAGACATAAGGATAACATTAACCAAAGCTCCTAGATCTAGCATGGCATTCTCAAATTTGCAATTACCTATTATAGAAGCTACATCAAATGTACCTAGGTCCTTACACTTAGTATGTGAGGAACACATGCGGAAACATTTCTGCCAAAGATGATGCTCTCATTACCTTTGAGCCTCCTCTTGTGAGCGCACAACTCCTTTAGAAATTTTGCATATCTTGGAATTTGCTTGATTGCATCAAGTAAAGGTATGTTCACTTCTACCTTTCTAAATGTGTCCAAGATCTCCTTGTCTACCTCTTCCATCTTCTTACTTGGAGGAAATGGAAGAGGAATGGAAGATGGTTATGCATCACTTGTAGAAGGTTGACTAACATGAATTTCTTCGCTAGTGCTTGTCTCTTGTAAAACTGGTTGCATCATTTTTGATGTAGCTAGGTCAACTTCAATGTGTTTATCTTACCTTAGAGTGATGGCACTCACATTTTCTAGGTTGATCACAGTCAAGGAAGGCAACTGATCAGAATTCTGAAAGTGCAATGTTTTCAATGAAGTAGCCATCTGTCCCATCTGGGTGGTCAAATTCTGAATGGATGACTCTTTTCTTTGAATGGAAGCTCTAGTCTCTTGCTGAAATTGCATATTCTGCAATGTCATTTGCTCACCAATTCTTATATCGAAGGTTCACTAGGTGCAAGTGGAGGAGAAGGATTACTAATCACTTGTTTTTGCCTCTATTGTTGGATTGGAGGAGGCGCATATAGTCTATTTTGTGCAACATTATTGTTCTGAAATGATGGTCATGGATGAGGTTGTGAAGGATCAGACCATCTAAGATTCGGATGATTCCTCCAACCAGTGTTGTATCTTCTAGATGAAGGATCATAATTTTGTTGCTATTGTTGAGGTCTGTTGTTGTAAATATTTTTAGTATAAGCCTCAGGATGGTCACCAATTTCGGGCTCCAAAAGAGAAGGGAAAACATAAGCATAATGGTCAATTGCAGTGCAAATGCCACAAACTCATGCTACAAGTGGAAGTTTCTGATGATTCATGGCAAGTTCGGTGACCAAGGTGGCAAAGAAGTCAATTTTTTTCTCAAGTTTATCATGTCTCGCTGAATCTGTCCCAACATCATGGTCACCTCTGACCATTATAGCATCACTACTCCTTGAACTAAACTATTGAGAGTTGGAAGACATCTTCTCAATCAAACCTCTAGCCTCTAAATGGGTCATATCTTCAAGTGCACCACCATTAGCAATATCAATGATATTTCTCTCCAATTTTGTTTAGACCCTCATAAAAATATTGGAGGATTTGTTCAGAGATTTGATGACGGGGGCATCTTGTACATAACCTCTTGAATCTCTCCCAATATTCATATAAACCTTCTACATGTAGTTGTCTGATTTCAGAAATATCTTTTCTGCTCTTCAGGTCATCCTACCAAGTAATGGAACCAAGGGCCAAGTAATACAACCAATCTTTTGTAGGGGCCTCAAGTGAATGTGGGAATGCCTTCAGACAGATGTGATCCTCTTGGACATCATGAGGTTTTATGGTGGAATATACAGTGTGGAACTCCTTAAGATGCTTATGAGGACATTCAACTGCAGCAAACGTATTAGTCCAATTTTGAGCATATATGACACATCCTCATTGGGATATTGGATATACATGATTTCATATGTGAAATCAGGTGCAACCAGCGCACTTAATATCCTCTCCTGTGGAATTGGAGGTGGTTCAACCATATTTTCAGAGAATGCAACAGTATGCACAAAAAACATCATAATCAATATCACTTTTAGGTAGATTAACACTATGATGAAAAATTCCTAATTTGTCTAATCAACCTATGTAATGTTCTATCAATTTAAGGATTTATTGGATGCAAAGAGTTAGTATTTCCCCTAGTCATGCACTAAATGCAACAACAACAACCATGTAGGGCAGTAACGAAAATACATGTTAAATTTCAGTGAGCAACCAAAACTCTGCATCAATAAAATTGTAATACCATAGGAAACATCCACAAAAAGTTTCAAGACAAAACTTAAAGTCAAACTAATTTAACTACATAGAACAAAATCAAAACAATTAGAAAATAAAACTTGTAAAATAAGAAAGAAAGAGTCAAAATGGTCTTTTTGGATTTTCAAGGTAGGTTCTACAAACTGAGTGTCTAGAGAATGAATCCTTGGATTATTCTACCCCAAATGCATATACAATATATCCAATTCTGATTATCGATTCAAAAGTTTTGCCCAAAATAGAAAATTAACAACAAAACTATTCACTACTTGTTTATATTTCACAAACAACAGCATGGTGACTGACTATGATGCATCCAGTATTCAATATATAATGAAATAAGTGTGGAAACAAATTTTCATGCCAAAATTCCAACAACAACTATATTAACCAACATACACCAGAATAAACCAACAAGCAAATGGCTACACAACATACAATGAACACAACATGCAGTTTTTGAAATCAAAACATAATGGTTATTTTAAGATACACACTAAACTATACTAAGAACCTTTAACAAGAATCAATAATCCCCGGGAATGACGCCAAATTTGATCGAGGTCGTACCCGATACAAATATTATAACAATTAAGAAAAGATTCAAACACCTTATAATCACACACATAGGGTTTTTTTTGTTGTTGAATGGTATGAACAATAAGCAATTTCAGAAACAGTAAATAAGCAATGTAATAAAATGGCTAAATCCCTTTGGTTCGTTTGTTCATAACTCAATCCTCGGTTTGAAAAGATTATTTTATGATTCCAACCATTAACTTTCGAATTTATTGAGAATCAATTAACTAAGAAATAATAAATTCAAATTTCCAAAACCTAAGCCTCTAACTAAGCGAAATCAACATAAGCATGAAACAATTAACAAATTCACACGAACTAAGCATTCATGCACTAGAGAGTATATCAACTAAGCGAAGATAAACTCACAAACCAGTTTCTAAGCACTGGAATTAAGCAAACCATATCCAGAACTAAGATAGAAGAAATTAACAATAAAGAAACCAAAAATGCATTAATAACACAACCTCAAGATATATGATACGTTCCCAAAGGAATTTAGTCTAGAAATTTAGCCTTCCATGGCAATAGAAGAGCAAAAGCGAATTTGGAGAAGAAGTATGAAACCCTAGCAGAGCAAAGAAGGAAAAATGAAAAATGCCTTATGTTTCAAAGTGATGGAATGTAACGTGTGTATGTGTGGATTAGGGAATCCGAATTTAACCCTTCCAAAACCGAAATAGGCCTAAACAATGGGCTCAAAACTAAATTACAAATAAAAAACTCCTAAAATAAAAATACAATCTTAACTTCAACACATATCCTCCACTTCTATAATTCCCAAAATGTCATTGATGTCAAATATGATCCGAAAATGATAATAGATTTAATCAGGACAAATAATCCCAAATTAACTCATTTTAGAAATATTAGTCCAATAAAGTCTAAAACACTAAACCATGTGAAACAAAGCCAATTAGGCACCAAGAATTATCAATCATGCTAAATTAAGGTTATGAATAATATGTAATATATTTCTCATCAGTTGCCTTTTCTTGCCCTTTTGGTTGTGGGTGCTCGACAGATGTGAAGTGCTACTTAATATGTAAACCGGACAATAGCTCTTGAAATTTTTGGTCGGCAAACTAGGTATCGTTATCTATTACAATCGCAGCCTGAATGTTGAACCGGGTAATAGTATTTGTCCAAATGAACTTCTGCATGTTGGCCGATGTAATGTTAGATATGGCCTCAACTTCGATACACTTGGTGAAATTGTCCACAGTTACTATCAGAAACTTCATTTGGCCGACTACTTGAAGAAATGGTTCTAGAATATGCATGCCCCTCCTACAAAATGGTCAGAGGGCCAGTATAGTAGTTAATTCTTCTTATGGGGCCTTATGTAAATCAACAAAGAGTTGGCACCGGGTGCATTTATTGGTTAGATCAGACAAATCTTTCTCCATAGTCGGCCAGAAATACCTGCATCGTAAGACCTTCTTTGCCAGGGAAGTTGCATTGAGGTGGTGTCCAAAATTTCCCTTGAGGACTTGTGTGAGGACATATTGTTCCCTATCAAGACCTAGACATTTGAGGAGATGAGTAGAGAAGCCTCTGCGATATAATTACCCCTAGGTCAGGGTGTACCAAGAGCAGCATCAGAGGAATCTCTGTCTTTCTATCTGGTCGGTGAGAAGATCACCTTGCAGAAGGTATTCGATGAATGTGCCCATCCAGTCACCTGGGATGGAAATATGTTCGGTGGCCAGGACATTGGATTTAAGGACAGTTCCCTAGATGACAAATCGCTTGCTTCCTAGGTTCTTAGTGCTCGCCAGCTTAGACAGGATATATGTCTGCACATTATGTTCTCTCGGAACATGCTGAACGATTGCTTCTTCGAAATTAGCCATTAGCTCTTTTACCTTCGTCAGGTACATACCCAATAGTGTGTCTTTGGTTTGGTAAGCCCTAGTTATCTATGAGAATGCCACCTGGGAATCATTACAGATGTCAACTTTTTCAACTCTGACATCCCTTGCTAATTGTAGTTTGGCTATGCATGCTTCATACTCGACATGGTTGTTGGAGGTTGGGAAAGTGAAAGTCAGAGAGTGCTCGATGGTCATCATGTGGATATTATCCAAAAATATCCCAACTTCACTTCCTGTGGGGTTGGAGGATTCATCGAAAAAAATTGTCAAGGTCCATGTCGGGTCGCCTAATTATGTGGTCAACTCGGCGACGAAGTCTGAAAAGACTTGGATTTTGATAGTCGTTCAGTGTTCATACTTAATATCAAAATGCGAGAGTTCAATGGACCATCATATCATCTAACCGACCAACTCTAGTTTTGCAAGATTTGCTGGATTCCCTGGTTAGTTCTGACCACCATATGGTGAGATTGAAAGTACTGCCATAGCCGCCTGGTCGCCACCAGGAGGGCATAGGCTACAATCTCTAATTATTGATATTTGATTTTTGGACCTTTCAACATCTTGCTTGTAATGTATATTGGGATTTGACCTTCTTTAGTCTCACAAATCATAGTTGCAGCCACGGCAAGATAGACATATAACACCTCACCAGCTATTGGCTTAGTTAGTACCGGTGGGGCGACCATGTATTGTTTGAATGTTTGCAAAGCCTCTTTGCAATTAACAGACCATTCAAATCTTTTGCTCTTCTTTAGCAACTAGAATAATGGGAGAGAATGTTTGGCGGCCGATGGGAGAAATCTGGACAGAGCGGCTAACTATCCGTTTAGTTGTTGGACCTTTACTGAATGAGGATTTCTCATGTCGATGATTGTCTGGCATTTGGTGGGATTAGCCTCTTTTCCCCGGCTGGTCAGCAAAAAGTTGAGGAATATTTTGGCTTCAATGTCGAATGTACACTTCTCTGGATTGAGTCTCATAATATACTTGCGAAGTTGATGAAACATATTATGCAGGATAGAGACGTGATCTTCTTGTGGAAGGATTTTGGCGATCATGTCATCCATGTATAATTCCATGTGTCGGCCAATCTGCCCCCCGAATACCTTGTTCATCATTCTTTGAGATGTTACCCCTGTGTTCTTTAGACCGAATGACATAACACTCTAACAATAGGCTGCTCGGTCAGTAATGAAGGTAGTCTTCTCTTGATCTGGTAGATATATCGGGATCTGGTTGTAGCTAGAGTAAGCATCCATGAAGGACAAGTATTGATAGCCTGGTGAGTTATTAACCAGATGATCAATGTTGGGAAGAGGATACATGTCTTTAGGGCACACCTTGTTCAGATATATGTAATCTACACACATCCATCATTTCCCCGATGGCTTCTTGACCAACACCATATTTGTTAACCAGGTGGAGTAGGTGATTTCTCGCATGAATCTGACCTCTAGAAGCTCAGTTGTTTTTTGAGCAACCTTAGTTGTTCTCTTGACTCCTATTTTCCTTCTCTTCTGAGCAATCGATTTCCCCCCTAAGTTTTTCGTCAACCGATGGCATATTACTAAGGGGCCAAATCTGGGCATATCGGCCACAAACCAGGCAAAGAGGTCCTTGTTGGCCATCAAACATTCAACAAGCTTCATTCTCTGAGTTTCTGGAAGGGTGTTGTCCATATACACTAGGTTGGTTCCCAGCAGCCCAAGCTACTGAGAGGTGTTTTCCATTTCTGGCTGTGGGTGGAATTCCTCTTAGTCTGTCTGGGCATCCAATTCCTCTTAGTATGTCCAGTTTTCCATTTCTCTGAGTTTTTACCAGGGGTGGCCCTCGTTTTGCTGGCTGGCTAGGGCGAAGGCTCATTTGGTAGCAACTTCGTGTGATATGCTAGTCCCCCCAAACTGTTCATACCCGAAGATCAGAAGAAAGAAATTTCATACATAGTTGCATTGCGGAGAGCACTACTGCAAGGCGGTTGAGCATTAGACGACCTAGAATGGGGTTGTAGGCCGATTGGCAACTGATGACCAGGAATTTGGTCTGGATTATTCTGCTAAGCGATTGGGCATCAATTGTCAACCAAACATCCATGTAGCCCCGTGGAGTTATACCTTGGCCGATGAATCCTGCTAATTGTCCATCATAAGGTCGTAGGTCATGATCGCTTAGTTCCATCATCGTAATCAGATCGTAGAATATGATATATGTCGAACTTTCTTGGTCGACAAGAAGTCGAATGATCTTCATGTTGTTAAACTTTGCTGTGACGACCAAGGGATCATCATGCTCTCGGACGATACCTTCGTAGTCATGGTCGTCAAATGAGATAGGAGGAACATTTTGGCTGTCCACTGTAGGCGGGCATTTCTTGCGGCCACTTGTAAGGCCTCTCACACATACCGTTTCTGGGATGACCTGTGGGGAATCCTCCTGAAATGGTGTTGTGTCAAACCGTATCTGGGACGCCCTTGTTGAATTCTTAGGGTGGATGAAGGATTAACGAAAGATGTGTGTGGTTGGGAGGCTTGTTTGCGGGGTTTACTTGGTTTCTGGTGGTCACTATGGTATAGGTAAGCCACAAACGATGCCAATATTCTTTTATGGAGGAACTGTTTAGTCGGACTAGAGGTCCAGGTAAGACTTCTCCGAATATCCGGATAAGAGTTCTTCCGGAACCAGGATGGAGGCTGCCTTGGACCCGCCGATGGAGGTATCTGAAAAAGTTCTCCAATAATCAAGTCAGTAAGACGGGAGAGATAACGCTCAGGAGCAATAAATGAGAGGCAAAAAGTAAATAGAGAGTAATAATTACAAGTCATAAGTTCAAATGAATGATACTTCATATTGGGGGAGAACCCTATTTATAATGGTTGAGCTGGATGACGTGGCTCTAGAGAGTGTTGTTGACATGGCCGACCATCCTGGCTTGTTTGGGGCTGCTTTTCCGTATCAGACGGCTTCGATAGGGCCGAATCTACGTATAGTTGACTTCTAACTTGCGTTAGGTCTGACAAAGAGGGTAGGTGAGATTGCATGTATCGTGGTAGTGCATTGTTGGTGGCGCGTCAGACCGGCTCCGACCTCGAATGCTAGGAATAGGGTAGCAGCTCTGGCCAGGTTCCTCTACCGGTTATGCCCGATATTTGGTTGGTTAGAAGAGAGGCCATCCCAAATAGCCGAGATGTTTGGATAACCGGGATGGAACACTAATAATCCAAAGCCTAATGATCCATGTGAGAAAGAAAAATACTGTGGAATATCCAGAAACATTAAAGGCTTTGGGATTTAAGTCTTAAAGGAATACAATTATGAAATAAAATGAAGGTGTACGTGTTGGGAGCACATCTATTGTCCCACACTTTGTGTTACGCCATGTGCCATGAGTTTGTGATTTGTCAGAAAAATACTTAATAATTAATTTTAATTTAAATATTTTTTTTGATCAATCACAAGCTCATGGCACATGGAGTGACATAAAGTTTGGGACAGCAGATTGTACCCGCAAGTGTTAGCTCACCTTATATTTTTTAGATTTTTTTGTTTCTCACCTGTATCCTCGCACTGGAAGCAATTTTGTCTGAGCTGGGAACGTCCACAGGTATGTGGGGCTAATCTCCCAGCGGGTATTTTTCTATCCACAAGACTCAAACTGGAGACATTGCTTAAGGGGAATCAAACATGTACCACTTGAACCAACACTCGTTGATATTTTTTTAGATTTTAATTACTAATGTTCTAAGCTATTGCTTCTAAGATTGATGCCATTTCTATTTTTATAACTAGTGTTTTGACAAATATGATATTTTTAATTTAATAAATTCAATATTATAGATTAATATTTTCATAAATATGATAGAATAATATAAAAAATATTATGATAATAATTAATTTAATTTTAGAGATATATGAAATAAGTTGGTGATATAGATTACTAATAAGGGTGAAATAAAGCAAAACTATTTTCAACTACGTAAGTCGTTAGTAAGTAAAATAGATTAGTTGTATTTCATTTTTTAAGGTATATTGTCAAAGTCCAATTAACATATAAAATGTGTTTGTATGAATTTAAAAGAATAATTGAAAAACTAATGTCATAAAGAGAATGGTCTTAATAGTAATGAATGAATTGTTAAAATACCTTTTAAACATTAAAGATAAACAATATATGTTTATTATTTTTTTACAAGTGGTTTATTTTTATAGATTAATAAAACAAAGAACTCTACCATATTTATGTCATATGAAGCCAGTACATTAAGTCATGAGTTACTTGAAGTTAGACTAAGTATTGTATAAGCCTAGAGTTTCCATGTCTATGAACAACACTCGATAGAAAGAACAACTATATTCTGACTCGAAACAATTGCTGGTCAAACAAATTAAGTTTGACATTTAATTATTTAATAGATATATCATTGTTATTGATATTCTTGAGTTTTAAGAAATTACACAAACAACCCATCCATTTTCTAAACTGACACAAACTTTTCATTTTATTAACAAAAATAATCACGAGTGTAATTAAGTCAAATAAAATATAGTATATTTTGAAGACAAATTCAAATAGTATAAAAATAAATGTTATTCATTAATTTTTATTCGTTGCAAGCTGTATCAATAATTATAAGGAAATGTTTAAATCTCTTTTATATTATATTGTAATTAATCAAAATAATGAATAGACATTAACTCTTATATTATTTGGACTTGTCTTCACAATATAATATATTTTTGTTAATTTAATTACATTCATTATCATTTTTTGTTCAAAAAATTACACTTATTCTTCTTCAGTGATAATAAGTGTAACATATGTATATAATTAGAGGTGATTTTGTAGGTATAAAAATAGAGATAATTTATATAATTTCACTAAAATTTGTTGAGACTTGTTGTATAATTCAGTTTTGTTAGTTGAGTTGACTTACTATTTTTAGTGAGTTAGTTAGTTAGGACTTGCTATAAATAGTAAAGCTTATGCATTGTATTGTGTTGAATTATTTCTTCTCTTATATTGCTATTAAAGTAAATACATTGCCTACTCTAACTTCTTCTTCTTTAACCCTCTTCATTACTTCTACTTCTTTCTTCCTCTGTTCCTCTGCTTTCACTTTCTTTCCTTCTTTTGCCTCTGCCTAGTTACAACAGTGGTATCAGCAGCTTTGTGAGTGTGGATTCTGTGTGGATCTTCATAGGGGACCTGTGTGAGTTGCTTCGTGATCAGTAGAAGGAAGGGCAGAAATGACAAACAATGGTGGTTTCTCATTGACACTTCCCATCTTGGATGGCAAGAATTATGATCGATGAAGGAATCAAATGAAAGCTATCTTTGGCTTTCAAGAAGTGTTTGAAGTGGTTCAACATGGCTATCAAGAGATTGGGGAAGGAACTACTGAAACTCAAAGAACAATCTACAAAAAAGCCAAAAAGAGAGATTGCAAAGCTCTCTTTCTTCTGCATCAATGTGTTGATGGGGCCAACTACGAAAAGATTAATGGTGCTGAAACTTCAAAACAGGCTTGGGATAGTCTAGAAAAGAGCTATGAAAGATTGGCCAAGATCAAGAAGGTTAAGTTGCAGCAACTCAGAAGGCAATATGAGCTCCTGCAAATGGAGGATAGTGATTCAGTGGCTGAGTACATGACCAAGATTTTGGCTCTTTCTAATCAAATGAGGTCATGTGGCAAAGTATTGAAGGAGAAGAGCATAGTGGAGAAGGTGCTTAGGACACTCACTTGCAAATATGACCACATTGTCGTTGCAATTGAGGAGTCCAAGAATCTTGAAGAACTCAAGATTGAGGAGCTACAAGCATCTCTGGAATCTCATGAGTTGAGATTGAAGGAAAGAAATCCAGAGAGAATTGGTGATCAAGCATTGCAAGCCAGATTCACCAAGAAGTCTCATAGCCAGTGGAGCAAGAAAGGCAATAACAAGTGGAGGTCAAGTGAGCAAGGACTCTCTGGGAGAAAAAAATGATATCTAGTGGAAATCAGGAAAGGAAACTGACTCAAAGGGGTCTACCAAAAATGCAGATGGTAGAAAGAAATTTGATAGAAAGAAACTGCAGTGCTACAAGTGCAGGAATTATGGTCATTTTGCTTCTGAATGCAAAATGAATAGATGGACAAGCAGTAGAGAAGAGGAAGCTGGTTTGGCTCATAACAACCAAGAATTAGATGAAGAGTATTGCTTGTTGATGGCCACTACCAGAAAGGATCAAGCAAGTGAGGAGAAAGCTGAGTTTTGGTATCTTGACACAGGGTGCTCCAACCATATGTCAGGAAGAAGAGATTGGTTTGCAACTCTAGATGAATCTACCAAAAGTAGAGCCAATTTTGCAGAATCACTCACTGCAGAAGGTGTTGGTAAAGTCATGATTCAGAGACAAGATTGCAAACAATCATACATTTCCAAAGTACTTTATGTACCAAAGATGAAGTATAACTTGCTTAGTCTTGGTCAATTGTTGGAAAAAGGGTATGAGATGGTGATGAAGGATGGTCTACTCACTGTTTTTGATAAGAAGGCTCAGAAGATTTTGAAGGCTCCTCTATCTTCCAATAGAACATTCAAAGTTCAAATTCAAGTTGGTGACCAGAAGTGCCTTAAAGCAAACACAGATCAAGTCACTTGGTTGTGGCATCAAAGGTATGTCCATCTAAATTTTAGAAGTCTAGAGTCTTTGAGCAAAAACCAATCTGTGTTGGGGTTGCCACTAATCACAGTGCCTTCAATTTTGTGTGATGAGTGCCAATTTAGCAAGCAGGCCAGAAACTCATTCAGCTCTGATGTTCCTACAAGAGCAACAAAACCATTAGAGATTGTCTTCAGTGATGTGTGTGGTCCTCTTGAAGAAGAATCAATTGGAGGCAACAGATACTTCCTCACCTTTATTGATGATCATACAAGAAAGATATGGATCTACCTAATTAAAAGGAAGAGTGAAGTGTTCCAAATTTTTCAGAAGTTTAAAGCACAAGTTGAGAAGCAATGTAATCTGAAGTTGAAGATGTTAAGGTCAGATGGTGGAGGTGAATACACTTCAGCTCAATTAAGTGATTTTTGCACCAAAGAAGGGATCATTCATGAGGTGATAGCTCCCTACACACCTCAACACAATGGCACTGCAGAAAGAGCAAACTGAACACTTCTCAACATGTCAAGGAGCATGATGAAGACAAAGAAGCTATCCAAGAAATTCTGGGGTGAAGTTGTCCCAACAGCAGCTTACATCATCAATAGATGTCCATCCAAGAGATTGAATTATAAGACCCCTGAAGAAGCTTGGTCAGGCCTAAAACCAAGTGTAAGTCACTTGAAGATCTTTGGCTCAATTTTCTTTGGACACATTCTTGAGATAAAAAGGGGAAAGCTTGATGATAGAGGCTCAAAACTCATCTTTCTTGGCTATCATAGTACTGGTGCATACAGAGTTTTTGATCCTCTAACTCATAAATTCTGTATCACTAGAAACTTAAAGTTTGATGAGAGCCAATGTTGGAGTTGGAATGAGGAAGCTAGCACTTCAAGAGTAAATTTTGGCTTACCACTTGAAGATGAACCGAGGCTGCTAATTGATGAAACTGTAGACAATTCACACAACTCTGAAAGAGGTGAAGTCAGTGGTAATCCATCTCATACTTCACATAGTCAGTGGTAATCCATCTCATACTTCACATAGTCAACCTGCCACTTCATCCTCATCACAAAGAATAAGACAACCATCATCAAGATTGAGAGACTATGATGTATTCCCCGACTCTACAATCACAGCAGAAGGTGATTTTGTTCACATGGCATTACTAGCTGAAATGGAACCAATCAGTGTAGAGGAAGCCCTTGATCAACCTCACTGGATTAGAGCAATGGAAGAAGAGTTAATGTCCATAGAAAGAAACAAATCATGGACACTAACAACTCTTCCAACTGATAAGAAGGCAATTGCAGTTATGTGGGTGTTCAAGACCAAACTTAATCCTAATGGTCAAGTATCAAAGTATAAGGCTAGATTGGTAGCAAAAGGCTTCCTGCAGAAACAAGGACTTGATTATGATCAAGTGTTTGCACCAGTAGCTAGAATTGAGACAGTAAGATTGGTGATTGCCTTAGCTAATCAGAATTCTTGGCACATCCACCAAATGGATGTGAAATCTGCTTTCTTGAATGGACCAATTGACAAAGAAGTTTATGTGTCTCAGCCACCTGGTTTCATAGCAGAAGGTAGAGAACAAATGGTCTACAAACTACACAAAGCACTCTATGGACTCAAACAAGCTCCAAGAGCCTGGAACAAGAGGATAGATGCTTTCTTGTTACAACTTGGCTTCACTAAATGTACAACTGAGCATGGTGTCTATGTAAAAGGGAACTATGCAACTGACTTACTGATTTTGTGCCTCTATGTGGATGACCTTCTCATAACAGGTGCAGACTTTGTCAAAATTCTAGCATTCAAAGATCAGATGCAAGCTGAGTTTGAGATGCCTGATCTAGGGGAACTCTCCTACTTCCTAGGCATCGAATTCAAGAAAACTAAGGCTGGAACATTAATGCATCAGAGGAAATACACAGCTTATGTGTTGCAGAGGTTTGAGATGATGAATTGTAACCATGTATCAA